>NC_090731.1:154255791-154421799 GCF_036898095.1 Palaemon carinicauda
TCCCTTATTAACCCCCTTTCCCCTAACTAACCCCCCTCTTCTCTTATTAACCCCCGCCCCCCTTTTCCACTAATTAACACCCCGCAACCCCCACTCCCCCGATAGTCCTGCCACCGATAAACCTGGCCTTTCGGCGGGGAGGAGATTAACGATCGTATAGACGCTCTTCAACTTTTACAGCGTCATCATCAATCCTAATTCTGATAGGCGGTAGTTTATTAGAGTCGGATTTCTCGTCACTGCAAACATTCACAGCTCGTCAAGAGGGAGGAGAGAGGACCCAAAGCTCTGCTGGCTATGGGCAAAGATCTCGGAAATTCTGTTTTTTTCAAGTTTTTCAGATAATTAGGTCCATTGAGTTCACCTCTTGGAAGTCTGGAAACTTTCCTTGGTCTGTCTGCCCCTGAGAACTTCGATAGACTAAGCTGAGAGAGCTAATTTGCATGCAATGAAAAGAGTGAGGATATTTATGGTTAACTTTTTCTCATCATTTATTTATATCCTTATTTCCATTCCTCATTGGGCTATTTTTCCCTATTGGAGCCCTTGGGCCTATAGCATCCAACTAGGGTTGTAGCTTGGGTAGTAATAATAATAATAATTAGAGCTGTTTCTCAGTTAACTAGTGCCTTTGGATTTATCGTGGAATGACCTTCCTAATCGGGTAGTTGAATCAGTAGAGCTTCAAAAGTTCAAAGTTGCAGCAAATGTTTTTATATTGAATAGGCTGACATAAGTATTTTTATAGTTATATATGAATTTTCTGTTATAATGTTGTTTATGTTTTTTTTAAATATTTCATTTTAATTTTTTCATTACTTCTAAAATCGTTTATTTATTTCCTTGTTTACTTTCCCCACTAGGCTATTTATCCCTGTTGGAGCCCTTGGGCTTATAACATCTTGCTTTTCCAACTATGGTTGTAGCTTGGATAATAATAATAATAATAATCCGGTTTTCATATGATTTTCATGAATATTACTTAATCATTACCTTATTATAATTGTTCGTAAATAGTGCAGTTTTTATAGGTATGTTCGATGAGATGTTAATGAGGCTTGTGTGAGGGAAGACATGACACAACTATTGTCAAGGAGCTTTACCTTACAGCGTCTCATATCCAAACTCAATACTTGACACATATATACTGACACAATAACTACTGCTTTTTAGAGCCACCCCCTGCATATATCATTATGCTCAATTACATAATCTGTTAAAACTAGCAAAACGTATAGTCCATTCCCAGGAAACCAATAATAATTAAAAAACAGGTAAAACGTGGGATGGAATATAAATGGTAATTAGCAACTAAATTAAAAAGGGAAATACCGTATGATTGCAAAATTATTTAAAAAATCATCCAATACATTATTCATTGGTTAAACCCTTTCATCATACAAATTAATCTTAACCTCTATTGAATGAATAACGGGTTAATTAAAGTCATAGTAAAAATTATGAGTGATTAAACAGGCTGAATGATTGATTGTCTGAGAGTTTTCTAGCATCCTGACATCTAAGGTCATTGACGCCGATAAACAAGCTGAATAAGTGGGTATAATAATGGTGTATAAAGAAAGTGGCATTATACAATGAATATTCATGCAATCTTATATATACACATACAATCACCTGAAATAATATGTATGTATGTGTATATATATACATATATATATGTATATATATATATATATATATATATATATATATATATATATATATATATATATATATATATATATATATATACATACATAAAGAAACACACACATATATATATATATATATATATATATATATATATATATATATGCATATATATCCATCCATATACCAAAGGCACTTCCCCCAATTTTGGGGGGTAGCCGACATCAACAAGAAACAAAACAAAAAAGGGGACCTCTACTCTCTACGTTCCTCCAGCCTAACCAGGGACTCAGCCGAGTTCAGCTGGTACTGCTAGGGTGCCACAGCCCAACCTCCCACATTTCCACCACAGATGAAGCTTCATACTGCTGAGTCCCCTACTGCTGCTACCTCCGCTGTCATCTAAGGCACCGGAGGAAGCAGCAGGGCCTACCGGAACTGCGTCACAATCGCTCGGCATTCATTCCTATTTCTAGCACGCTCTCTTGCCTCTCTCACATCTATCCTCCTATGACCCAGAGCTTTCTTCACACCATCCATCCACCCAAACCTTGGCCTTCCTCTTGTACTTCTCCCATCAACTCTTGCATTCATCACCTTCTTTAGCAGACAGCCATTTTCCATTCTCTCAACATGGCCAAACCACCTCAACACATTCATATCCACTCTAGCCGCTAACTCATTTCTTACACCCGTTCTCACCCTCACCACTTCGTTCCTAACCCTATCTACTCGAGATACACCAGCCATACTCCTCAGACACTTCATCTCTAACACATTCAATTTCTGTCTCTCCATCACTTTCATTCCCCACAACTCCGATCCATACATCACAGTTGGTACAATCACTTTCTCATATAGAACTCTCTTTACATTCATGCCCAACCCTCTATTTTTTACTACTCCCTTAACTGCCCCCAACACTTTGCAACCTTCATTCACTCTCTGACGTACATCTGCTTTCACTCCACCATTTGCTGCAACAACAGACCCCAAGTACTTAAACTGATCCACCTCCTCAAGTAACTCTCCATTCAACATAACATTCAACCTTGCACCACCTTCCCTTCTCGTACATCTCATAACCTTACTCTTACCCACATTAACTCTCAACTTCCTTCTCTCACACACCCTTCCAAATTCTGTCACTAGTCGGTCAAGCTTCTCTTCTGTGTCTGCTACCAGTACAGTATCATCCGCAAACAACAACTGATTTACCTCCCATTCATGATCATTCTCGCCTACCAGTTTTAATCCTCGTCCAAGCACTCGAGCATTCACCTCTCTCACCACTCCATCAACATACAAGTTAAACAACCACGGCGACATCACACATCCCTGTCTCAGCCCCACTCTCACCGGAAACCAATCGCTCACTTCATTTCCTATTCTAACACATGCTTTACTACCTTTGTAGAAACTTTTCACTGCTTGCAACAACCTTCCACCAACTCCATATAACCTCATCACATTCCACATTGCTTCCCTATCAACTCTGTCATATGCTTTCTCCAGATCCATAAACGCAACATACACTTCCTTACCTTTTGCTAAATATTTCTCGCATATCTGCCTAACTGTAAAAATCTGATTCATACAACCCCTACCTCTTCTAAAACCACCCTGTACTTCCAAGATTGCATTCTCTGTTTTATCCTTAATCCTATTAATCAGTACTCTACCATACACTTTTCCAACTACACTCAGCAAACTAATACCTCTTGAATTACAACACTCATGCACATCTCCCTTACCCTTATATAGTGGTACAATACATGCACAGACCCAATCTACTGGTACCATTGACAACACAAAACACACATTAAACAATCTCACCAACCATTCAAGTACAGTCACACCCCCTTCCTTCAACATCTCAGCTTTCACACCATCCATACCAGATGCTTTTCCTACTCTCGTTTCATCTAGTGCTCTCCTCACTTCCTCTATTGTAATCTCTCTCTCATTCTCATCTCCCATCACTGGCACCTCAACACCTGGAACAGAAATTATATCTGCCTCCCTATTATCCTCAACATTCAGCAAACTTTCAAAATATTCCGCCCACCTTTTCCTTGCCTCCTCTCCATTTAACAACCTTCCATTTCCATCTTTCACTGTCTCTTCAATTCTTGCGCCGGCCTTCCTTACTCTCTTCACTTCTTTCCAAAACTTCTTATTCTCTTCATATGACTGACCCAGTCCCCGACCCCACCTCAGGTCAGCTGCCCTCTTTGCCTCACGTACCTTGCGCTTTACTTCCACCTTTTTCTCTCTATATTTTTCATACTTCTCTATACTATTACTCTGCAGCCATTCTTCAAAAGCCCTCTTTTTCTCTTCCACTTTTACCTTCACTCCTTCATTCCACCATTCACTGCCCTTCCTCATGCTGCCTCCAACAACCTTCTTGCCACATACATCACTTGCAATCCCAACAAAATTTTCTTTTGCTAACTTCCACTCCTCCTCTAAATTACCAGTTTCTCTTACTCTCACCTCGTCATATGCCATTTTCAACCTTTCCTGATATTTACTTTTTACCCCCGGTTTTATTAGCTCTTCAACCCTCACTAGCTCCCTTTTACATCCACCTACTCTATTCCCCCACTCTTTTGCTACAACTAATTTTCCTTCCACCAAAAAATGATCAGACATACCGTTAGCCATACCCCTAAACACGTGCACGTCTTTCAATCTTCCAAACATTCTTTTAGTTATCAACACATAATCCATTAATGCCCTTTCTACTACTCTTCCATTTGCCACTCTTACCCATGTATACTTATTTTTATCTTTTTTTTTTTTTAAAAAGCTAGCACTTATTACCATCTCTTGTTCAACACACATATCTACCAGTCTCTCACCACTCTCATTTTCACCTGGTACGCCATACTTCCCAATGACACCTTCTACCTCTCCAGCGCCCACTCTAGCATTTAAGTCACCCATGACAACTACATAATTCCTTCTACCCAGTCCTTCTACACACCTAGTTAATTCATTCCAGAACTCATTCCGCTCCTCTTCACTTTTCTCACTACCTGGCCCATACGCACTGACAAACGCCCAACATTCCCTACCCAACCTAACCCTTACCCACATTAACCTAGATGATATCTCCTTCCATTCCACTACTTTACCTGTCATCCATTCACTCAGCAATAAAGCCACACCCTCTCTCGCTCTTCCCCTTTCAATCCCAGACACTCTACCAGACATTTCACCAAACATCACTTCACCCTTTCCTTTCATCTTTGTCTCACACAAGGCCAATACATCCATCCTTCTACTTCTAAACATACTTCCAATCTCACATCTTTTACTCTCTATCGTACTACATCCACGCACATTCAAACACCCCAAAACTAGAATGCGGGGAGCAGTCACTCTCCCCCCAGCTCCATCTCTTTGTTGCTGTCTCACAGGATTTTTTTATACAGGAGAGGGGGTTCCCAGCCCCCTCGTCCCGTCCCTTTTATACATATATATACATATATATATATTATATATATATATTATATAAATATATATGTATATATATATATATATACATATATTATATATATATATATATATATATATATATATATATATATATATATATCACAGGAACAAAAACAATAAATGCCGTTTCTAGTCCACACAAGTGCAAAAGCCTCAGACATGCCCTTATGCATGTCTGGGATTTGGCCAGTTTTCGTCACAAAGCTGATCACGGCGGATTGATGATGGTGGGAGACTCAAATCTGATCGCTCACAGCAAACCAACTTCGTGTGGGTGGCCCTGACTCCTGACTAGCTTAGCTTTGCTGATCATAGCGACAAACTGGGGAAAATATTCGGCAAATATCGTTGTAATTTCTTCATATATATATATATATATATATATATATATATATATATATATATATATATATATATAAATATGTGCGTGTATATATATATATATATATATATATATATATATATATATATATATATGCGTATATATATATATAAATATATATATGTATGTATGTATATATATATATATATATATATATATATTATATATATATATATGTATATATATATGAAGAAATTACAACGATATATACCGAATATTTTCCCCAGAAAGATGAATTACTGTTTCCATTAAATCAATTCATTTTGAGCGTGTGTATTCCGAGTAAACAATAGGCTTTAATATCATTTCTATTTGCTCTTTTGAACTTTAGAAAATTGATATTTGTATTTACAGTATGTTAGTACTCACTAGTACAACGACAATTTCATATAATTACACAGAGAGAGAGAGAGAGAGAGAGAGAGAGAGAGAGAGAGAGAGAGAGAGAGAGAGAGAGAGAGAGAGAGAGAGAGAGAGAGAGACCAAACTTTGAAGCTTGGTTTTTCATAGATGGACGGCGGCAAGATCACGTGACATAAAAATTCTTCTTCTTTTTAAAGGTTTAAAGTTCGCTCATGAATGGCAGAGATACGGGACAGTGAAGTGGCATTGCCCTAGAGAATGGCCATATTTAGATATGATCAGCGCCCAAGCTAGGACCAGGGAGGGGCAGCCAATAGCAGACCTATGGGCTCTCCCAAACCTACTATCCTTAGCTCACAAGGAAGGTGAGGTTGCAGACACTACAAGAAACTATTAGGACTGAGTGTGACTCGAACCCCAGTCCGGCGATCGCCAGGCAGGGACGTTTAAAATAGGCCATCACAACACAAGTAATGCATGTCAGTCATATTTGTAATGACTAATCTCTGAATAACAGGACAAGGCAAGACAATCTCTCTCTCTCTCTCTCTCTCTCTCTCTCTCTCTCTCTCTCTCTCTCTCTCTCTCTCTCTCTCTCTCTCTCTCTCTAACTGTTTCTTCTTTCCCTTCTCCTCCTTTCCCTTTCCTGGAACAATAAAATACCAGGAAAAAGATTAGAATTAAATCTCCGTCTTGAATCACTTATCATCAGAAGTTCGCGACACGCATTTCACGGTAAACTTGGACGTAATTCTTTCTCGCATTCACCGGCAGATACTTCTAACGATAATGGTCATTTAATGATCATTGTTGTGCTTTTAGAAAGAAGAAGAAGAAGAAGAAGAAGAAGAAGAAGAAAAAGTTGTCCTTAAGATCTATGTTAGCTTTACCACCATGGCCTGCCAATTTATCTGCCCGGAATGTGTGTATAGTTGGCTTGTTCATGAGTGATTTGCTAATTCTACCTTTTAGAGAGATCTGTCAACATTGACTATGTTGTTATTAGTAATAATTTTTCTTGACTTACATACCATATGAATTATAGTATTGACTTTTATAGTTATTTAGTGATCAATATTTGTATACTTATTTTCTCAAGTTACTGCAATTCACTAACAAATTAGTTACAATAGGTCAGTTATGAAATAAAGAGAATAGGGTATCAGTGAACATTTACAAGGGCATTTATAAACCACAATTACTATGGTTGTTCAGAAAACTTACGACCTTACGACAAAGCCAATCCAACAAAACCAAAAGAATAAGAGACAGTGTTAACACAAAATCCCCTCAAAATGTTTAGAGTAGCCAGACCTTGTAATGGCACAAGCAACCTTAATCTGTTAAGAACCTGCGCTAGGCCACTAGTAGCTGTATCTTTTCCAGAGAAAACTAAAACCTGTAATGTCATAAGGACAGCTTGCTCCTGATACCAGAAGATCAGTCTAATCTTTAGAATTGAAAGAATCTAGGGTAGAAAAAGTGCATCCTGCTCGTTCTGGCACAAGGAAAGCTCAATCTTTTCCGAGGCTCTGTGACTTGCACTGTCACAGAGCCAGCTAAATCCAAAAAGCAGCAGCCAACTTTAATACAACGAACAAAATTGCTCTAGAAGAGTATAAACCCAAACTGGTAATTAAGATATCTTGCTAATGCAGGCACAAGGTCAACATAATCTGCTCAAAAGAACAAAAGTCCTAATTGGCATAAGTACAACTCTAGCTTAATCTGTTTAAAAGAAGAATACCCATTGCTCTAAAATATGAACCCTTATTGATAATTGGGCATATTGTTAATGCAGGCACAAGGTCTGTATAATTTGTTCAAAATAACAGCAGTTCAAATTGGCACAAGTACAACTCTAGCTTAACTTGTTCAAAAGAATAGCCCGCACTGGTACAACAGTAGTTTCCAGCGCTTGAAAGCATATGCAGCTCAGAAAAGCAAGAGCGCAGGTCCAGCTTTAGCATTTTACTGCCAGTGGTGAGTTCAAAGAATCTACTCATGTAGCAAAATATTTTCCAAGACCACACAGACCGTACCTTATTAATATTTATTGGATAGCTCACATAAAGACCTTTTCCAATGAATACTGACTTGATATGTATTGGGTGATGTTAAAGAATGATTCCCTTTTACAAATTTTGGCTAAGTCATCAATGGCAGTGAAAGGATTAATCTGACAACCTCTATTTTACTGCAGTACATAATCCTACGCAATTGTTTACTTCTATGATAGCTGCTTAACCAAATGAAGGCTTTTATACACACGCAAAAATAACAATGGAAATTTATTCCAGGTGAAAAAAAATTAAATAAATATGGAAATGTGATTATGCTTATAAAGGATTATACTCATGAAACAGATTTAATGTAAATCACCTAATAATTAAAATCATAGATTCCCGTAAAACTCACATAATTAAAATACCCAATTTTAAAACATACTCATTAAGAAAAAAGTTAGTCTAAACTACGAACGGACTTCATATTACATTTAATAATGGAACAAATTAAATATCTGCGGTTGATTAAATAATTAATATTGATTATGCGTCACGTGCAAATATTGGATATTACTTCTACCTTTAATGAGAGATGGGAATCTATATGCAGCCAGCTTTTTAATCGGATAATTGAAAGACTTGTAAAAATATAATAGCAAAAAGTTCACCTAAACAAGATATCATTACAGGAAGTTACAGGCATCAGTTAAATTACTTCTAAAAATATCTAGTCTATCTTAAGGTAATTGCAGCTACGACTAGTGTGAGGAGGGTGGGCTGTGGCACCCTAGCAGTACCAGCCAAACTCGGCTGAATCTCTCGTCAGGCTGGGATGAGCGAGGAGAGGAAAAAGTCCCCTTTTGTTCCTGTTTGATGTCGGCTACCCGCAAAATTGGGGAAGTGCCTTTGTAAATGTTAGTGCGAGAACATCAAAAGTAAAAGGACAAACGCCAGATACTGATAAAAGCAATATGATAAACGATATTATTTTTATAAAGCACCAACTTGTATTAGCCTCCTGGCTAGTACAGAGGTAACTTGTTCGCCTAGCATTCGCATGGTAGCAGATCGATCCCAGACCGGGACCGTGAGTTTAAGATGTTTACTTGGTTGGTCACTGCTTTTGTTTGGCACCACAGTGGGGTGGGTGGGTGTTGGACTTGCCCAACTGACGTTCTGGTGATCATCTATTCTAATGAAATAGGTACTGAAACCAGACACTTTGACCTGTATCTTTAAATATGATGACATTAAAAGTAAAAGGAAAGGCTGGCTACGGTGGTGAGTTGTGGTGGCCGATGCGGTAACGTTTCTGACCGGTGAACACAACACTGGGGTTCGAGTCCCGCTCAAACTCGTTGGTTCCTTTGATCGCTGCAACCTCACCATCCTTGTGATCTAAGGATAGAGGCTTTGGGGGAGCCTATAGGTCTACCTGCTGAGTCATCAGCAGCCATTGCCTGGCCCTCCTTAGTCCAAGCTTGAGTGACGAGGGGGCTTGGGCGCTGATCATATTTTTATACGGTCAGTCTCTAGGGCACTGTACTGCTTGATAGGGCAATGGCAGTCACTTGCCCCTGCCATTCATGATCTTTAAACCTTAAAAGCGATATGAAAAGCCAAAGACCAAAGAAATGACTGAACTAAACAACTTATCTAATAAACCCTGCCTAAAACCGATACCTTTATACTAATTAGAGGTAACAAAGCTATCATTCGATCTCGTTAAGATAACAGCTCTCATTAGGATAATAGCCCTTATCACACCAATAGACCTCACAGAAGCACATACATCATAAATTTCTGTTAGCCCATTAAGCCCACGCAACCCAACGCCACGCCCCAGCCCAGTGCAAACATGACCACTGTCCGGCGGGGCGCCACGCCCTTCCTCGCTAATAGGCAAAATTCATTCTCCACATGAAGCCAATGAGTATCCGAAAGAGGACCCCCGGACCCCTATCCATTATATTTCTAATAGATGGCGTTTTCTTTTTAACTGGTTTCGTTTAATATTTATCTGTTTTCATGATTCTTTTGTACATATTGTAAAAATTCTAAAAATAATTAACATATGAATTCAATTTATACTAAATAATAATACAATAATTAGGTTAAAATTTTATATCTGTCACTATTTTATACGTATTAAACAATATAATTATATCTTTCATAATTTTATACGTATTGAAATTCTTTTAAAAATAATTAACACATGTATAAAATTTATACTAAATAATAATATAACCAATACGTTAAAATTTTATATGTTACTATTTTATACGTATTGAATAATATAATCATATCTTTCATTATTTTATACATGTTGAAATTCTTTCAAAAAATAATTAAAATACATATTAAATTTACACTAAACAAGATTACAGCCTGTACGTTCAAATTCTATATATTTCACAACTTAAAACACATATTAATCTCCTTTAATTACTTTATAATTCATATGTTTTCCATATGAATATATGTTATGTCAAGTGATACAGGAATAGTACACGTTCATACAGAGCATCGTAGCCTATAGTCAGTTTTTTTTTAATGAGGTGCATTTGCACTGACTCGAAGGAGTGCCCTTTTAGCTCGGAAAAGTTTTCTAATCGCTGATTGGTTGGACAAAATAATTCTAACCAATCAGCGGTAAGGAAACTTTTCCGAGCTAAAAGGGCACCATTTTGATTAAGTGCAAATGCGGCTCATTAAAAATTATTGAGTAAAGATGTTTTTTCCTCTACCTCTTCTAAACCATACTTTTTTTTTTCTTATCATCATCAATATATTCTTGAAATATTTATTCATTTGTATTTTTTATCTTCCCCTTTCGTAACGTTCATTCGTTTATTTACTTACTGGCCATATTTTCTATATCCATCTCTTTTTTAGTCAACATATTCGTCTTTATTTGTAAGGTTAGAAGAGCGACATCCTTACATGGTACATGATTATCAATCTAACCCGTATTCACTCGTTGTATTTAAATTATTTGTTCAATCATTTCAAAATCACCATTCATCTTGATATTTTGAACTTTGAGCAATATCAAAGCATGTTCCATTCAAAATTAAATATGTTAATCTAAGATCAAGATTTTTTTTTCTTTCTTTTTTTTTGACATGTCCTTATTCATGTCTGGGGTTGGGCCATTTTCATCACCACTGTGGCCATGGCGGATTGGTGATAGTAGGAGACTTCTGGATGATCGCTCACAACAAACCAACCTAGTGTAGGTGGCCCTGACTAGTACAGCATTGCTGGTCATGGCCATACACAAACCCTTTCACCACGTTAAGGTATCCCCATTAAAATTTTTTTTTTTTTTGAGGGGTGGTAAACTTGACTTTTGACAGTGTTATGCAACGCAGATTTTAAACAGCCATTCTGGCAGATTTTCATGTGGCTTTGGAAAATCTGACTGTCATTTCCATGGTAAATCTTTACTTTACCAATTGTATCCAACCATAATGGGGAACTAGTAGAAAAGCCAGGGTCTTGTGACGGGTGGAGAGAAGGTTGTGACTCAAAGACAGGATGAAAGCAACCGAGTGAGTTTATTATAAAACACTCTCCTTTATATACAAAGGCTCAAGGCAACAAGAAATTTCATGTTCAAAATCGACACCGTTACCGGTGAGAAAAACAGACATGTTTATTCAGATTCTTTTTAGTGTGAGGAAAGAGCGAAGATACAAGCATAATATATACACAAAATGAACTATGTACGATCGTGTGACACACGGTTGGTACAGTCTACAGCAGGAACAACGAAAATTATTGAAATATAAGGATACTTCCTGACCTAACCAATCCTGAGGTGCCATATGTTATGTGACCGAGGAGGGCAAAGCTATGGATACCCCATCATCTGACCTGGCCTGAGGCCCTATGGATTATATATTGAAATAAAGGGAAGCATACTTGCCTAACCATACATAGAATATTGTGTCCTATCTAATATACAATATCAAATCCATCAAAACAATAGAAAATCATAAAACTCCGTATTAATTTCTGAATGGGGATACCTTAACTTGGTGAAAGGGTTTGTGTATCGCTATGATCAGCAATGCTATACTAGTCAGCGCCACCTACACTAGGTTGGTTTGCTGTGAGCGATCATCCAGAAGTCTCCCACCGTCGCCAATCCGCAATGGCCACAGTGGTGATGAAAATGGCTAACCCCCAGACATGAATAAGGACATAACTGAGATCTTTGTCCTGCAGTGGACTAGAAACAGCTACATTTGTTGTTGCTGTTAATCTCAAATATATAACTTTTTAAATTGCAATTTTAATTTGTACATCAAATATGACACTTTTCTGGTCACTTTCTACCACAATGAGGACACTTCCCAGGCTATATAAAAAGTCATACAAAGCAATGTTAGACCTAAACGATTCTAACAACAAATGCTAAAAACATTACTTTGTGATACCCGGAAGTTAAGCTGTCAGTCAACACACGTAGCAGCCATGACTATACGAACCTTAAGTATTAACGTCGACCATCAGACAAAGCATGAGAAAAAAAAAAAAAAAAATTCTTCATTAGTGAATCGCAAATGAAATAATTACTGTATTCAAATCCAAGACTAATAATTTTTGCATTCTACCAAAATCCCTGTAACCATTGCAACATCACACTTGTAATGTTGATTTTATCAGTTATGTATTCAGCATCACAGGTCACGTGTTTCTTTTAAAAATACAGTAATTTATTTGTAGAACTAAAGAAGCTCAAACTTGCAGCAAGTGTGTTTATGTTGAACAGGCTGACATAAGTCTTTTTATAGTTTTTATATGAAAGATTTGTTTTAATGTTGTTACTGTTCTTAAAATATTTTATTTTGATTGTTCATTACTTCTCATATAGTTTACACATTTCCTTTCCTCACTGGGCTATTTTTCTCTGTTGGAGCCGTTGGGCTTATAGCATCATGCTTTTCTAACTAGGGTTATAGCCTAGCTTATAATAATAATAATAATAATAATAATAATAATAATAATAACAATTACCATCTAAATAGATCATTTCAGCTAACATGTACGATCATTCGTATAATTTCATGTTTCAACATCTTGAAATCTACATTTTGTCGTGAAATTTCTTAAATAAAACAGACTTTTAACGTGCCTAAGAGTGTACGAATTCTCGATCCTCCCAAAATTTAGTAGTGTGGCCGTCTCTCTGTCACTCTCCTTACGAGCCAGTTCCTGACAGCCTAAGGCCCCCCGTGTCTTTTCACCTCCTCAAATGTAGAAACCTAATCTTACATCTACTTTTGTCTTGAGTTCATTAGCATTTCTAAAAGCAACCAAGCGCTTTCCATTTCCTTTGAACCTGAAGGAACAACAACAAAGAAAACCAGAAGTCTTGCCTCGTGAGAGAAGGCATTGTTAGGCCGCCTCTGTGGCCTGCGTTTGAAGGGGGGAGGGGGCAGGAGGCGTCTATTGTCTCTACCAAAGGGACACAGATGGTAATGTGATGTACGTGATCCCGGTGAAAAAAAGAACTTTCCTGGAAAAGCCCTCGACAAGACCGCCTTAAACAAGAGGATAATCAATGTTAAGCTTTAAAGCTGGCCATACACTTATATGGCCTCCCTGGGATGGGGTCTAAGGGAGGGGGTGGGGACGGCCTGGAGTTTGCAATCTACTTAAGAATTATACCCTCCCACTTTTTATTTGTTCTACGGATAGAAGGATTTCGAAGAAAAATAACTCAGATGTCTGATAAATTATCTAAGTTTTGACTGGCGGGGCCTTTTTATCTAATTACAGCAAAAAGGGGTACTGTAAGATGTACCGGTATCTAAGCTTTGACTGACGAGGACTTTTATCTAATCACAGCAGAGAGCGGTATAGTAAATATTATCTAAGCTTTGACTGACGAGGTCTTTTATCTAATCACAGCAAAGAGAGGTACAGTGAAAATTATCTAAGCTTTGACTGACGAGGTCTTTTATCTAATCACATCAAAGAGAGGTACAGTGAAAATTATCTAAGCTTTGACTGACGAGGTCTTTTATCTAATCACAGCAAAGAGGTACAGTAATATTTATCTAAGCTTTGACTGACGAGGAATTTTATCTAATCACAGCAAAGAGAGGTACAGTGAAAATTATCTAAGCTTTGACTGACGAGGTCTTTTATCTAATCACATCAAAGAGAGGTACAGTGAAAATTATCTAAGCTTTGACTGACGAAGACTTTTATCTAATCACATCAAAGAGAGGTACAGTGAAAAATTATCTAAGCTTTGACTGACGAAGACTTTTATCTAATCACATCAAAGAGAGGTACAGTGAAAAATTATCTAAGCTTTGACTGACAAAGACTTTTATCTAATCACAGCAAAGAGAGGTACAGTGAAAATTATCTAAGCTTTGACTGACGAACACTTTTATCTAATCACAGCAAAGAGAAGTACAGTAAAAATTATCTAAGCTTTGACTGACAAGGACTTTTATCTAATCACATCAAAGAGAGGTACAGAGAAAATTATCTAAGCTTTGACTGACGAAGACTTTTATCTAATCACATCAAAGAGAGGTACAGTGAAAAATTATCTAAGCTTTGACTGACAAAGACTTTTATCTAATCACAGCAAAGAGAGGTACAGTGAAAATTATCTAAGCTTTGACTGACGAAGACTTTTATCTAATCACATCAAAGAGAGGTACAATGAAAATTATCTAAGCGTTGACTGACGAGGACTTTTATCTAATCACATCAAAGAGAGGTACAGTAAAAATTATCTAAGCTTTGACTGACGAAGACTTTTATCTAATCACATCAAAGAGAGGTACAATGAAAATTATCTAAGCGTTGACTGACGAGGACTTTTATCTAATCACATCAAAGAGAGGTACAGTGAAAATTATCTAAGCTTTGACTGACGAGGACTTTTATCTAATCACATCAAAGAGAGGTACAGTGAAAATTATCTAAGCTTTGACTGACAAAGACTTTTATCTAATCACATCAAAGAGAGGTACAGTGAAAATTATCTAAGCTTTGACTGACGAGGACTTTTATCTAATCACATCAAAGAGAGGTACAGTGAAAATTATCTAAGCTTTGACTGACGAAGACTTTTATCTAATCACATCAAAGAGAGGTACAGTGAAAATTATCTAAGCTTTGACTGACGAGGACTTTTATCTAATCACATCAAAGAGAGGTACAGTGAAAATTATCTAAGCTTTGACTGACGAGGACTTTTATCTAATCACATCAAAGAGAGGTACAGTGAAAATTATCTAAGCTTTGACTGACGAAGACTTTTATCTAATCACATCAAAGAGAGGTACAGTGAAAATTATCTAAGCTTTGACTGACGAAGACTTTTATCTAATCACATCAAAGAGAGGTACAGTGAAAATTATCTAAGCTTTGACTGACGAGGTCTTTTATCTAATCACAGCAAAAAGAGGTACAGTAAAAATTATCTAAGCTTTGACTCACGAAGACTTTTATCTAATCACAGCAAAGAGAAGTACAGTAAAAATTATCTAAGCTTTGACTGACAAGGTCTTTTATCTAATCACAGCAAAGAGAGGTACAGTAAAAATTATCTAAGCTTTGCCTGACAAAGACTTTTATCTAATCACAGCAAAGAGAAGTACAGTAAAAATTATCTAAGCTTTGACTGACAAGGACTTTTATCTAATCACATCAAAGAGAGGTACAGTGAAAATTATCTAAGCTTTGACTGACGAAGACTTTTATCTAATCACATCAAAGAGACGTACAGTGAAAATTATCTAAGCTTTGACTGACGAGGTCTTTTATCTAATCACAGCAAAGAGAGGTACAGTAAAAATTATCTAAGCTTTGACTGACGAAGACTTTTATCTAATCACAGCAAGGAGAAGTACAGTAAAAATTATCTAAGCTTTGACTGACAAGGTCTTTTATCTAATCACAGCAAAGAGAGGTACAGTAAAAATTATCTAAGCTTTGACTGACGAAGACTTTTATCTAATCACAGCAAAGAGAAGTACAGTAAAAATTATCTAAGCTTTGACTGACAAGGACTTTTATCTAATCACATCAAAGAGAGGTACAGTGAAAATTATCTAAGCTTTGACAGACGAAGACTTTTATCTAATCACATCAAAGAGAGGTACAGTAAAAATTATCTAAGCTTTGACAGACGAAGACTTTTATCTAATCACATCAAAGAGAGGTACAGTGAAAATTATCTAAGCTTTGACAGGCGAAGACTTTTATCTAATCACATCAAAGAGAGGTACAGTGAAAATTATCTAAGCTTTGACAGACGAAGACTTTTATCTAATCACATCAAAGAGAGGTACAGTAAAAATTATCTAAGCTTTGACAGACGAAGAGTTTTATCTAATCACATCAAAGAGAGGTACAGTAAAAATTATCTAAGCTTTGACAGACGAAGACTTTTATCTAATCACATCAAAGAGAGGTACAGTAAAAATTATCTAAGCTTTGACTGACGAGGACTTTTATCTAATCACAGCAAAGAGAGGTACAGTAAAAATTATCTAAGCTTTGACTGACGAGGACTTTTATCTAATCACATCAAAGAGAGGTACAGTGAAAATTATCTAAGCTTTGACTGACGAAGACTTTTATCTAATCACATCAAAGAGAGGTACAGTGAAAATTATCTAAGCTTTGACTGACGAGGACTTTTATCTAATCACATCAAAGAGAGGTACAGTGAAAATTATCTAAGCTTTGCCTGACAAAGACTTTTATCTAATCACAGCAAAGAGAGGTACAATGAAAATTATCTAAGCTTTGACTGACGAGGACTTTTATCTAATCACATCAAAGAGAGGTACAGTGAAAATTATCTAAGCTTTGACTGACGAAGACTTTTATCTAATCACATCAAAGAGAGGTACAGTGAAAATTATCTAAGCTTTGACTGACAAGGTCTTTTATCTAATCACAGCAAAGAGAGGTACAGTAAAAATTATCTAAGCTTTGCCTGACAAAGACTTTTATCTAATCACAGCAAAGAGAAGTACAGTAAAAATTATCTAAGCTTTGACTGACGAGGACTTTTATCTAATCACATCAAAGAGAGGTACAGTGAAAATGATCTAAGCTTTGACTGACGAGGACTTTTATCTAATCACATCAAAGAGAGGTACAGTGAAAATTATCTAAGCTTTGACTGACGAGGACTTTTATCTAATCACATCAAAGAGAGGTACAGTGAAAATTATCTAAGCTTTGACTGACGAAGACTTTTATCTAATCACTTCAAAGAGAGGTACAGTGAAAATTATCTAAGCTTTGACTGACGAGGACTTTTATCTAATCACAGCAAAGAGAAGTACAGTAAAAATTATCTAAGCTTTGACTGACGAGGCCTTTAATCTAATCACAGCAAAGAGAAGTACAGTAAAAATTATCTAAGCTTTGACTGACGAAGACTTTTATCTAATCACAGCAAAGAGAAGTACAGTAAAAATTATCTAAGCTTTGACTGACAAGGACTTTTATCTAATCACAGCAAAGAGAGATACAGTAAAAATTATCTAAGCTTTGACTTACGAGGTCTTTTATCTAATCACAGCAAAGAGAGATACAGTAATATTTATCTAAGCTTTGACTGACAGGGACTTTTATCTAATCACAGCAAAGAGAGATACAGTAAAAATCATCTAAGCTTTGACTGACGAGGACTTTTATCTAATCACAGCAAAGAGAGATACAGTAAAAATCATCTAAGCTTTGACTTACGAGGTCTTTTATCTAATCACAGCAAAGAGAGATACAGTAATATTTTTCTAAGCTTTGACTGACAGGGACTTTTATCTAATCACAGCAAAGAGAGATACAGTAAAAATGATCTAAGCTTTGACTTGCAAGATCTTTTATCTAATCACAGCAAAGAGAGATACAGTAAAAATGATCTAAGCTTTGACTTGCAAGATCTTTTATCTAATCCAGCAAAGAGAGGTACAATAATATTTATCTAAGCTTTGACTGACGAGGACTTTTATCTAATCACATCAAAGAGAGATACAGTAAAAATGATCTAAGCTTTGACTTGCAAGATCTTTTATCTAATCACATCAAAGAGAGATACAGTAAAAATCATCTAAGCTTTGACTAACGAGACTTTTTAACTAATCACAGCAAAGAGAGGTACAGTAAAAATGATCTAAGCTTTGACTTACGAGGTCTTTTATCTAATCACAGCAAAGAGAGGTACAGTAAAAATTATCTAAGCTTTGACTGACGAGGCCTTTTATCTGATCACAGCAAAGAGAGGTACAGTGAAAATTATCTAAGCTTTGACTGACGAGGCCTTTTATCTGATCACAGCAAAGAGAGGTACAGTGAAAATTATCTAAGCTTTGACTGACGAGGACTTTTATCTGATCACAGCAAAGAGAGGTACAGTAAAAATTATCTAAGCTTTGACTGACGAGGCCTTTAATCTATTCACAGCAAAGAGAGGTACAGTAAAAATTATCTAAGCTTTGACTGACGAGGCCTTTTATCTGATCACAGCAAAGAGAGGTACAGTGAAAATTATCTAAGCTTTGACTGACGAGGACTTTTATCTGATCACAGCAAAGAGAGGTACAGTAAAAATTATCTAAGCTTTGACTGACGAGACCTTTTAACTAATCACAGCAAAGAGAGGTACAGTAAAACTTATCTAAGCTTTGACTGACGAGGAATTTTATCTGATCACAGCAAAGAGAGGTACAGTAAAAATTATCTAAGCTTTGACTGACGAGACCTTTTAACTAATCTCAGCAAAGAGAGGTACAGTAAAAATTATCTAAGCTTTGACTGACGAGGAATTTTATCTGATCACAGCAAAGAGAGGTACAGTAAAAATTATCTAAGCTTTGACTGACGAGACCTTTTAACTAATCACAGCAAAGAGAGGTACAGTAAAAATTATCTAAGCTTTGACTGACGAGACCTTTTAACTAATCACAGCAAAGAGAGGTACAGTGAAAATTATCTAAGCTTTGACTGACGAGACCTTTTAACTAATCTCAGCAAAGAGAGGTACAGTAAAAATTATCTAAGCTTTGACTGACGAGGACTTTTATCTGATCACAGCAAAGAGAGGTACAGTAAAAATTATCTAAGCTTTGACTGACGAGGCCTTTTATCTGATCACAGCAAAGAGAGGTACAGTGAAAATTATCTAAGCTTTGACTGACGAGACCTTTTAACTAATCTCAGCAAAGAGAGGTACAGTAAAAATTATCTAAGCTTTGACTGACGAGGACTTTTATCTGATCACAGCAAAGAGAGGTACAGTAAAAATTATCTAAGCTTTGACTGACGAGACCTTTTAACTAATCACAGCAAAGAGAGGTACAGTAAAACTTATCTAAGCTTTGACTGACGAGGAATTTTATCTGATCACAGCAAAGAGAGGTAGTGAAAATTATCTAAGCTTTGACTGACGAGGCCTTTTATCTGATCACAGCAAAGAGAGGTACAGTGAAAATTATCTAAGCTTTGACTGACGAGGCCTTTTATCTGATCACAGCAAAGAGAGGTACAGTGAAAATTATCTAAGCTTTGACTGACGAGGAATTTTATCTGATCACAGCAAAGAGAGGTACAGTGAAAATTATCTAAGCTTTGACTGACGAGGCCTTTTATCTGATCACAGCAAAGAGAGGTACAGTGAAAATTATCTAAGCTTTGACTGACGAGGCCTTTTATCTGATCACAGCAAAGAGAGGTACAGTGAAAATTATCTAAGCTTTGACTGACGAGGAATTTTATCTGATCACAGCAAAGAGAGGTACAGTGAAAATTATCTAAGCTTTGACTGACGAGGCCTTTTATCTGATCACAGCAAAGAGAGGTACAGTGAAAATTATCTAAGCTTTGACTGACGAGGAATTTTATCTGATCACAGCAAAGAGAGGTACAGTGAAAATTATCTAAGCTTTGACTGACGAGGCCTTTTATCTGATCACAGCAAAGAGAGGTACAGTGAAAATTATCTAAGCTTTGACTGACGAGACCTTTTAACTAATCTCAGCAAAGAGAGGTACAGTAAAAATTATCTAAGCTTTGACTGACGAGGACTTTTATCTGATCACAGCAAAGAGAGGTACAGTAAAAATTATCTAAGCTTTGACTGACGAGGCCTTTTATCTGATCACAGCAAAGAGAGGTACAGTGAAAATGATCTAAGCTTTGACTGACGAGACCTTTTAACTAATCTCAGCAAAGAGAGGTACAGTAAAAATTATCTAAGCTTTGACTGACGAGGACTTTTATCTGATCACAGCAAAGAGAGGTACAGTAAAAATTATCTAAGCTTTGACTGACGAGGCCTTTTATCTGATCACAGCAAAGAGAGGTACAGTAAAAATTATCTAAGCTTTGACTGACGAGGACTTTTATCTGATCACAGCAAAGAGAGGTACAGTAAAAATTATCTAAGCTTTGACTGACGAGGACTTTTATCTGATCACAGCAAAGAGAGGTACAGTAAAAATTATCTAAGCTTTGACTGACGAGACCTTTTAACTAATCACAGCAAAGAGAGGTACAGTAAAACTTATCTAAGCTTTGACTGACGAGGAATTTTATCTGATCACAGCAAAGAGAGGTACAGTGAAAATTATCTAAGCTTTGACTGACGAGACCTTTTAACTAATCTCAGCAAAGAGAGGTACAGTAAAAATTGTCGAAGTTTTGACTGACGAGGCCTTTAATCTAATCACAGCAAACAGAGATACAGTAATGATAAGTTATTTCATATTGATTTACTTTCACCAGCAATTCCATTTGCTCCTTTTTGCAGTTTTCTCTTTTATATATAATGAAATAATTAAACATTCTTGTTTAATAATAATAATAATAATAATAATAATAATAATAATAATAATAATAATAATAATAATAATAATAATAATAAAGTAGCAGACTATCTTCAAGTCAAGTATTTTTGATTATCGCTGCCTCGGTGGAGTTGATTTTTTATAATACCTTCTCTAAGGTCCTAATATTCTTCTTACTAATAGTATTGCATTCCTCCAGTCACTGTGCAATTTTCCTACTTTAGAAAAGGATCCGTGAAAAAAAATCCAATTTCCTCACCTAGTCAAAGTAAGTGTCGATGCACTCTGAAGCAAAAATACTATACACTTAAAAGTATCAATTTACTTTGTTAAAACACAGAAGATTGGTACACAGAGTACACTGGTAAACTCAATAGCTTCACATGCGCATAAAAGCAAAATGATAATTCCAGTATCCTAGTCAATATCCAGAGGTAAACGTACCTAGGTAATCCGTAGGTAGGTTGAGAAGTTTGAAAAGCAACGCGTTTCCAGCAGTCAAGCTCATCTGCTCATCTTCAGGTTTGTATGGTAACTGACAAAGAATCTCAACCGTGGTAACTGAGCGACCATCGGGATGGGGCATTGATTTAAAAATTTGAAAATAACACCGCACTGTGTCAAGGACGAATAATTGTCCTGTGTTAGAACTGCATGAATACTACCACCGTACGTCCTGCATATCGTAGAATGTGATTAAAAGGACAACTTCTGCCTTGTAGTCTTGCTTTTAAGCAAAAGGCTAGGCCCGGTGCCAATAACTTTGGAAACTGCTGCCTTGCAGTAGGACTATTTCATCAAAGGCTAGACACATTGCCAGTACGCCTAGCTGTGGTTGATGACTGCCAAATTTCACACCATGCCCGATGCAACCAACCCCTTAATGTAGGGATAACAGTGGGAAAAAAAGACGATGTCAAGAGCGAATATAGATATATATATATATATATATATATATATATATATATATATATATATATATATATATATATATATATATATATATATATATATATATATATATATATATATATATATATATATATATATATATATATATATATATATATATATATATATATATATATATATATATATATATATATATAAGAATCCGCCACGTTGAACGAAAAGAATACCAAATCTATGGCACACAGAGTCACGGGTCAAAATCAAGACTACAATGCACACATTCCCAAGTATTAAACTAACCAACGCCAAAGGAACCTGTCCCAAACTATTACTATTACAAGCCAGGCTACAACCCTAGTTGGAAGAGCACGATGCTATAAGCCTAACGGCTCCAGCAGGGAAATAGCTCAATAAAGAAGGAAACAAGGAAATAAACAAACTACAAGTACAAAATAAAAATCTAACCCACAACACATTCAAAATTTGAAATAAAACTTACCTTACATCTAAAATTAGCATATATATCGAAACACAACCACTGGCCCCACATAAATTAAAAAGTTATTTATAGTAATGAAAAGAAATGAACCATAAACACAAAATATACAATGCAAAAACTTATAAATTCCAAACATAAATATTGGCCCAAAACCAATGTAAAAAAAAATAATGCTCATTTCAATAATGAATAGGGTAATACAAATTAAACAACCCATCACATAGAAATTATCATATACTCTATATATAGGACTCTCTCTCTCTCTCTCTCTCTCTCTCTCTCTCTCTCTCTCTCTCTCATATATATATATATATATATATATATATATATATATATATATATATAAATTTTATTCTTTTCCATTTCATTACAACGGTCAAAACAGACTAACAAAACAAGTATTTCCTTCAACCATTTTAGGGGACCTGAGGATTCCACAGTAATGTCGTAGAAACATCGAAATGATGTTGACTTTAACATTTTGAAAAATCATACACTAAATATAAAATAAAAACTTCCACAGTACTACCCAGGCGATTCTGCTACCCTAGGGACGATCTAATCTCAGATGTAAATAAAATATACGGTCTCAGTCTCCCCGGTTATTACTAAGTGGGGTTTTACACTGTCAAACGGCTCGTTGAACACGTTTGTCGAACTTGCTTGCCAAACGAATGGAAGAGGTGGTCACCCATAAATGCATAACGTTTGTTGATAATGAAGCCCCGCCCACATAAGTCAAGCGAGAACAGACTTTCTTCGAACCGTTTGAGGAACGTGTTCGATAATCAAATACCCCATTCAGACGTTTGGACATCACTTGAAACATATGTCTGTCGAACACCGTTCGAACGTGAAAATCCGCCTTTAAAATAAGTATGTGACAGGAAAATCTAGCTTGGACCTAGTTAGGTTTCTTTGTACGTTGCGATCTACGAAAATTTAGTGGAATAAAGATATGTATCCTAACCTAACGTAAAGGTCTGGATCCTACCTAACCCGAACAGCGTTCTCCTCACCCATGACTTTAACTGAGAGAAAACAGGGATGTATCTTAACCTTGCCCTTTCATATGGTGCCTCATATTATAAACAATAATTACTCCTAAGGGTTATTTCTAAGTGGCACCCTCCCACCCAACCCCCCACCCCCCGGGGGGAAATGAATACTGTGTTATAAGTTAACTTTCCTTTCCAGTGTAAATTAATGCCAAATTCTTTCAACTAACACCAAAAACTATCAGAAAAAAAAACCTTCACATTAAAAAAAACAATTTCAAAAAACAACCAAATGAGACAAATTTTCCTTGTCAAATATGACAATACCACAAACAAATTCACTTACCTCATAAGCAGGCTATATAATTCTCGATTAGCAAGATTTTCGAACTTGATTGCAATTGGGACACTTGGTTCATCAACCGAAAAAGGAATAAAAATCACCAAATCACACGAAAAGATATTCACAAGATCGCGATGCCAAAATACGACTTTGTTGGCTATCGTAAGTGTTTAATAGAGTAATATGATTAACGGGCAAATAAACTCTTCATGATATCCAACACAACAATGTCTTGCAAAAGCATGATGCAATACTTGATGTGATAGTAAACAAACAAACAAAAACTACGCTGATTTACCAATGATGAATGACCAGACGGCGTCATGGCATGCACAAGAACTACATTTTCGCGAGTAATGGTTCTTGAGCCAGTCTGCCAAATTTCGATTTTGAAAATTAATTCGATAAACATGTATAACCATGTTTTTGTGTAGCATGATAAATGAAGTGTCCAAAATTTTGGTGTGGACATTTCGTATCATATCACATATTTGCCGAAAATAGGGTATTGAAATTGGACATTTGCATCCTGACGGTGGCCATTTTTAAAAGATGGCTGTCACGTTTTAGTCATATCCCTTTGCCGTAATGTTTTAAATACATAATTCCATTTTGAAAAAATGTATAATAATCTGCATCTTATCAAAAGACCGAGGCTATCAAGTGTTTCAATGAAAAAAATGCGAACTGTATTTTCTGATTGTACGTAGTTGACAATTGATATGGAGAGGCCTGGATATGTAGTCCTATGCATATACAGTATATTAACAAATGAATCTGTGAGCAATGTTAATGCTGCTGTAATGTGGCAATTTACTTTACAAAATAGTTCGAAAGTAAATCAAAAAAGTTAATTTGTACTCATATCTCTTTTTGTCACGATGTGGGCTATAGCTAAGAAGTGCAGCATATTTATTGGTAAAATATTTAAATGTTTTACAAAGCATTTTTTACAAAGTTACACGTCTCACACAAGGTCTATAGAATACATAGACCTTGGTTTCACGTGTATTTTCTAGTGCTTGTATACTTCGGTTTAGAATTATCCAGAATAGCCATTATTTAAGCTACCGAGTTAACTTGAAATAGTCATACGTTTGGTCTCGAGTGCTCCCAACCTTTCTAATATTTTAATTCCTGAATAATCATGAAATATTGTATTTATTGAATATTACTTCTACATTTAGTAATGTATGATAATTCTTTACTTCGATAACCCGAAATGCTTCGTATTTGAAGTAATTTTATTCATATTTTCTTGTATATCCACATCCTTATCCCACGATTTTTTCTCCAACTTAACTCTGCACATATCAGCCACTAGTTGACGTCACATATCGATCTATTTAACTATGCTATCAGTAGAGCTCAGATACGGACATGGGCCTATATCGTCCATTCTAATTAATTCTAATAGATAAACCACTGAGTTTTCCTCACTTTGGAGTGAGAGTTCTCATAATGTTGCAAATGATTACAATTTTGTCATCTATAATTCTATATCACCGTATTGTACGTTATGTTACAGACCTTGTACACATACAGCATGTCTTTTCGTATTCCAGTGTTCTTTAACTATGATTTTTAAAATGTAATGAGTCCATCAGATCTTATGCAATCGATTTTAATTATGCATTTTTAGCCAATTTCCGTTATGTGCCCAAGCTTAACCACCAATGATTTCTGTCTAATACGTTGTATTCCCAATCGAAATTTTTGGAACGTTCTTGCTGTTAATGTCTGTTAAAAGTATATTCCTTTTTATTGTGGGTTGGGAATCTCAGCAGGAAAAGCGTATGGTAATTGTCTATTGTCTTGAATATGACGGATTATTGTAATTAGCTAAATAGCATTTAAATAGGAACGATTTCCATTTGTATTTGGCATGTAAACAATGTACAAACGAGCTACAAGCGAGGGGTGTGCTCTACAACGTTCACAGTGTCACACACAGGTGACGTTCATAAGTCATGGTTCTCTATCTCCTCCCAAGTCTTGATCGGCTAGGAAGAGACTGATTAAGTTTGAACAGTAATTAACTGGGTCATTGAGTTTAAAATGGAAAATCTTCACTGAGCAGCCTGATAGTTCTGTAAATTATACTGATAAATGAATGTAATGAGGATGGTAATATGACATCTAGTCTAATAACAGGTTGATCAAACATTCTTCAAACTAGTTAAGTTACACAAAGCAATAATTACACTGATGAAAGTAATGCAATGTCTGATATAATATCAGGTCGATCGAGCATTCTACGACATTGGATATAGACATGTTAATCATGAGATGAAAAATCATAGTCTTCATGCCATTTGGGCGTTTTGACATTCCTGGATGGAAGGGCCCACGGCGAGACCAATTGGTGGGATGGGATTTGCTAGTTGGGGTGGAGCGGCTGGCGTTGAAGGTCTGACACGACTTGGTGTTGCTGGTGGGGGCAGTGGAGTTTGGTCGTTTGGCGTTGTGTGTATAAGCTGGCGAGTGTGGTTGGCCGGCTTTACAGGCGTGAGTGGGGGAGGTTGATCGACTGATGTTGGGTAATGTCGGTCAGCCAGCAGTTGTGGTTGGTCAGCAGGCGGGTCCGGCGGTGTTGATACGTGTCGGTTAGTCTCCTTCGGCTTGGTCGGGGCCGCGCTTGCGGGTGGTTGAAGGGGTATGCCACCATAGGTTATATTTTGCGGCTCTGTCGGGGTCGTAACCGGTGTGAACTTTCTCAGGAATTTCCGATTGCGCAGCGATACTCGGCCCGAGCCATCAACCTTTACCACGTACTGGTCGTACTGCCTTACCTCGACGACTGTCCCGGTCCTGTCCCATTTGGTGGGATGTGGGCCAGTTTGATTCTGGATGCGAACATGGTCACCAACCCGTAGGGGTGGCAGACGGCGAGTGTGTTGTGACCAAGTGTCCATCATGCGGACATGGCGCTTGCGTAGGGATTCTTCCCTGGATGTCAGGGTTTCGCGCCATGTGGTGTGGGGGTTGTACTTCCCAGGAAGAATAGGGATGAGATCGCGGATCGGGTGACCGAAGACGCACATGGCTGGGGAGATTCTTGTGACTGGGTCTGGAGTGTTCCTGTACTGGAGGACTGCTTTCTGAACGGCATCTGTGTCTAGGTCTCCATTTGTCCCCGTGTTGTTAGTAATCAGGCGCTTCATCGTTTTCACTCCGATTTCCGCTCGGCAATTGCTGTGTGGAAATGCTACTGATGACAGTCGGTGGTGGACACCCCAGTCTCTCAAGAACCCACGTGTTTCGGTTACCGTGAATTCTGGCCCACCATCGCTGGCAAGTTCCTCAGGAATTCCGTACGTGACGAATGCACGGCGCAGGTTGTCAATTAGTCCTTTGGCACCACTGGTAGACTTTGATATACAGTGAACCCTCGCTACTTCGCGGTTCGACCATCGCGGATTCACCACTTCGCGGATTTTTTCCATAACCCATATATATACAGTAATATATATATATATATATATATATATATATATATATATATATATATATATATGTATGCATGTATTTATGTATATATGTAGGTATGTATATGTGTATACATATAAATATATATATATATACACACACACATATATATATATATATATATATATATATATATATATATATATATATATATATATATATATATCTAAAGTAGGAATATGTGATATAGTTCTAAGGGAAAAGTATGGGAAATATGTCTGGGTAATAAGCAAAGCTCTACCTCCAGTTTGTTTCTACATTATGATCAGAGATAAATGTAAACAAAACATTGGTTGCCATTTTTTATCGTGCTTTTTAGCATGTTTAGGAAATGCATGATATAAAATCACCTTTAATATTTGTGCCTGTTTTAGTTTAGGGTACTGTAGTACATGCATTAAGTGTTCTGTACATTAAAGGGTAGTTTGTTAACAGTACTAAGTACAAGGGAAGGTTTTAAAAGTCTGAATATACATGTTGAATAAATAGGTAAATATGGTGTCACTACTTCGCGGATTTTCACCTATCGCGGCCGCGACTGGAACCTATCTACCGCGATAAACGAGGGTTCACAGTGGCCAGTTCGAGTATCGGTCCACAATTACCAGGTAGTGGGCGCCCTTGTGAGTGAAGTAGTCGGCACACATTGACTGGAATGGGTAAACAGGCAAGACGGGTGGGGTAGGGGGGGCGGATGGTTGGGAGGGGGCCATGCGGTGGCAATCCTCACAGTTATCTCTAGTCGCCTGTATGTCTGCGGTAATGCCTGGCCAGTACACTGATGCCTCTGCACGAGCAGTCATCATGGAAACACCCTGATGTGCCGAATGTAATGCGGATAGGACACCCTGGCGCAAGCACGTCGGGATGATAACACGATCTTTGAACAATGCGACACCGTCGAAGGTGATGAGCTCGTTCCGTAGGTGGTAGTACGCACGGAGGTGTTGTGGCATGTCATCTTTTGATGTCGGGAACCCATGTTCGATGAGCTCTGTGAGCGCGTGAAGGGCGGGATCGCTTGCTGTAGATTCCCGTACACGGTCCCAGGTGACCGCTGGAAGGGAATCTAGGGCTGTGAGGTATGCGGGCTCTTCAATCGTGCATGTGTCACAGTCCCTCATGCGTATGCCGGCAAGGATATCGTGGTGGACCGACGGTATGGAGTGGTCGCAGACTGATGCATTGTCGTCAGGGAGATACAGTTTTTCTGGGTTGGTGTCGCCTCTCGGATGACGTGAAATGGCATCAGCTGCTTTGTTGCGCATCCCTGGCACGTATACGATGCGGAAGCGGTAGCGCAGTGTCTTCTCCTTTAGGTTGCGCAGTCGGGGATTCGGGATGTCATCCAGGGATCGGTTCCCCAACACCTTTAATAGTGGCTTGTGATCTACAGCAATGACCAGGTTTGAGCAGCCGAGGACAAAGTAGCGTGATTTGTCAAGGGCATCGGCTACCGCCAGGGCTTCCCCCTCTATCGCGGCATACCTGGATTCGGCTGGGTGCGTGAAACGACTCCCGACTAGGGTCACCTTCCAACCTTTGCGGCAGCAGAATGGCTTGTCTGTTGGGCATTGGCAATGTTTTTGGAATAGCCAGAACCCGATGCCTTCTTTAGACCAATCGGTCGCAAGGCATGTCGGCTTGGTTTTGTCGAAGATGCGCACCCCGTTGGTAATTTCATCTACAATGGCCTCTTTAGATGCTTGGAATGCGCTTTCAAGATCGTCGGTCCACGTAAATGCCTTGTCGGGTTTCAGTAGCTCGCGGAATGGGAGCATGCGCTCAGCCATACTGAAAGCATAAGACACTTGGTTTACTAGGCCAAACCACGATCGAGCGTCGGTAATGTTCTTCGGGCGTGGGAAGTCTGATATTGCCTGCAGGTATTTCGCACAAGGGCGCACACTGTCCATTGAGATGGTGAAGCCGGCGAATTCTACCTCGCGACAGCCAAACAAAAATTTGTCGGGATTGAGGGTGATGCCGTTTCTCCCGCAGACGTCGATCCAAGTGACTGCCTGGTAGAAGCTTTCCTCAATAGTGTCGGCCCACAGTAATGTGTCATCAACGCATTTCGTCATGTCACGGACGTCGGATACTATCTCATCATATCGCCTTGAGTAGCCATCGCCTGACGCGGCATAGCCTTGTGGGGCGACACAGTATCGATATCTGTCCCAGGGTGTGATAAAGGTGGTCATGTGGCGGTCCTCCTTGTGCAGTGGTACACTGGTATCCATTCCAGGCATCGAACACTGTTTTTAGTTTCCCCGGTGGGACACAACGGGCCTGATGAAAGGGCGATTGGGTGTGGTGTGTTTCACGAGTGGCATGAGCATTGAGAGCCTGAAGGTCTACCGTCCTTCTAGGCTTCCCCGTCTTCTTGGCGCAGACTACAATTCTGTGGCACCATGTCACCGGCTCTCCTACGGGCACTGGCTCGATAACTCCCATTTTGACGTCTTGGTCCAGACCTGCTTTCACGGTTTCTTGCCAGTGTAACGCTACTGGAATGGGGGTGTGATGGGCAACGGGCTTAGCATCTGAGTCAACCATCAAGCGCATCGGTGGGCCCGCCATCATGGGGAGGGGTTGGTGGACGCACGTGTTGAATGTGCTGGAGGCATAAAGTTCCTTCAGGTATTGTTGAATGGCCTCCCTGTTACCTTCTGTAGCCGGCATGGGGATAGACGTAGGTTTAGGTGGGGGCGCCGTGCGCCGAGGACAATTGCATTGAGATGTCACGCCATTGTCACATGTATCATTTTGCGGTGTACAATTGTCTGTGGTTGCCGCACTGCACGACATCTCACCCAGTGTGGGGATATCTTTGGAGATTATGCCAAGATCGACGCAGGCGCTGCGTGACAAGAACACTCTGTCGGTCGAATCCGTGACATACACTATTTGCCGAGATTCGGTTTGCGGATCTCCGGCGTGTGTTCCGCAGAATCGGACGATGGCTGCCCCTAAGATACGGATATCTTGTTTATTCGCAGCCTTCATTCTCATCGAGACCGGAAGCAGGTCCGCGGTCGTCAGGCCCATCTGCTTGATAACGTTAACCCCGACCAGACAACTCTGGCAACCGGTGTCGGCCATGGCAGGGAGTGTTGCAGGTCTTGCGCGCTTGACCGGTCTGAATCCCAGGGCGAGGTAATTCCCTGCATGGATGCTGAGTCGGAGGTTTATGAACGGCTGCGGTTGGGAGTTCCGCCTTAGCCATCTGTCGCACATGTTGTCATACAGGTGGTGATCTAGTGCTAGCAACTGTTCACCGTCGATCGTTTGGATATCTGACATGGCACACAACTCTACGAATGCTGCCGTCTGTTCGTCACGTGCGTCTGTGTTGGCAGATTCAGCCGCCAATTTACTCCGGCACATTCGCTCTATGTGGTTATCGCGATTACATTTGCGGCACTTTCTACTGTAAGCTGGGCACTCAGTCTTCCTGATTCGCCAGGGCGCATTCTTGCCATGGCCCATCTCAACACAGTACCCGCAAACAGCTTGTCTGCCACCGTCACTTGCATCCGTCTGACGTGCATTACCCCTGTTTACCGCGTTTTGGCGCTTGATGCGGCGATAGGAGCTGGTGACAGCCTCCGCGCCATGACTGTGGGTGTCCAGCAATCGGGACGCAGACTGCTTACCAGAATCTTTCGCTTCGATGAACCTGATCGTTTCCTCCAGCGACATCTCCTGCCGCTGGTCGCTAAGTAGATCCAGCTGGATGTCCTGGTCAGCGATACCTCGTGCAAGCACATCTTTGATCACGTCGTCCGCAAAGTTTACGTTTAGTCCACATATGCATCTCCTGACGTATTTGCACGTGTTTGCTTGGGCCTTCACGCGGGCATGAAATGCCCGTATCGGTTCCTCACGACCCTGTCGCATGTTTGAGAGAGCCGCCCGCGCCACCATTGCGTTCTCTCCGCGCACTGCGAGGGCTTTTATCGCACTAAGCACCGCATCCTCCGATTCGCCTACCAGGCTCCTCCCCACGGCGCTGGTGATGTCCTTGCGTAGGCTCTCCTCACAACATTCAAGGAGCTGTACCACAACATCATCCCCTTTGAGCCCGGTTCCCTTGTGGTATTCGCCCCAACGAGTTAGGAAATAGTCCCACTCCCCACTCGTGCCGGCCGCTGATATCGTTGGGCGCTTAAGTTTTTCAACCTTGGTGCTTGGCGGGTGGTATTGAGCTACTGGGCCCTGGGCATGAGTCGTTGTGTGTGCGTTCAGGAGCGCTGCGGTAATGATGGGCTCTGTGGATGCCTCGGTTCGATAGGTGCATCCAGGCACTGGGCAACCAATGCTTTGTGCGGCCATTTTGCTGCTTATCACTGTGAACTACCTACTAGGGAATTACTGACAGAGTGAATCACTTTAATCACTGTAAACCATTTGGATACTACTGACCTTTTGAGTCCTTTTAGCTGTATTCACGTTCTCCACAGGTTTGCGGGTTTGTTCATATCGTGGTGTAGGGACACACAATCAGGTAGATCTAGTAACAGACTTAACTTTAATACACAGCAACACTGTTCTTGACAATTCCCGGTTGCATTAGATTCAAGTCCATTCACTTTTGTTATGGCCACGTTTAGTTTACCCTTGGGTGGCACTAGTCACCACATTATCACTCAGCTCATTGCATCACTTACAATATTGTCTTTTAACAATGACTTCTCCCTCGGATCGTTTGTACATAAATAGGAACGATTTCCATTTGTATTTGGCATGTAAACAATGTACAAACGAGCTACAAGCGAGGGGTGTGCTCTACAACGTTCACAGTGTCACACACAGGTGACGTTCATAAGTCATGGTTCTCTAGCATTCATTACTGAAGTCATTGAGTATTTGCCTTAAAAAATTACATACAACTAACAACTGTTTTGGGCGTTTTTTCACCATTGACTATTGTGATATTGAGCTTTACAAAGGTTATGAGATTATTTGTTAGCACTTAATTTGGCACTATGATGTTTTTTTTTTTCTTTGTCAATATTAAACTAAAAGAAACCAACGTATTAAAAAGATGAAAATAACATGAAAACAAGAGTTGTCTCCATGTACAGTAGCTACTTAAGGCAGTTAGTTTAGATATTTCAGTCACTGATTGTTTGATGAAGATTGTGTTTTATTGGATATATCTCTGCTATTCTTTACGGAAAATGTCTATTCTTGAAAGAAAAACAACTGGGGTGAAGGATTCAGGCAGTATCCATGCAGCAGATGACGCCATAATTAATTTGCTATCAAATTCCACCGTATGGAATCTGTTTCTCTTTTGCAACTGTTTCTTGGGTGTAGGGAGACATAAACTGAGAGGAATCGTTTTTTTTAACAGTTCAGAGTCCCAGTTACCTTTCGAATATTTCCAATGCAGTTTTTTTCTTCTTAATTTTGATGCTGTTTTCTCAAAGGTCCTTCAAATGCATGCATTTGTTTACACACAAACACATGTATGTAGGCCTATGTATGTATTTATTCTTATAAATATATACAGTATATATATATATATATATATATATATATATATATATATATATATATATATATATATATATATATATATATATACATATGTATAATATATATATATATATATATATATATATATATATATATATATATATATATATATATATATATATATATATATATATATGTATGTGTGTATACATAATATATATATATATATATATATATATATATATATATATATATATATATATATATATATATATATATATATATGTATGTATGTATGTGTGTATACATAATATATATATATATGTATGTGTGTATACATAATATATATATATATATATATATATATATATATATATATATATATATATATATATATATATATATATATATGTATATATATATATATATATATATATATATATATATATATATATATATATATATATATATATACAGTATACACACACATATATATATATATATATATATATATATATATATATATATATATATATATATACACACATATATATATATATATATATATATATATATATATATATATATATATATATATATATATATATATATGTGTGTGTGTGTGTGTGTGTGTGTGTGTGTGTATTGACATGCATGCATGTGTGTGTAGGCTATACACAAACACATGCATGTAGACCTATGATTTATCTATCCATGTGTATGTGTGTTAGTGTATTATACACACGCATGTATACAACACACTCCCAAACAATATGAACACGCAAGTCTATTGACCAAAATATATTCGTAACCCTAATAACTGAAAAATAATTTTATTTTAAGTAGCGTTTAATTAGAATGGATACAGCCTTAAAACATCATTAAACGAAGACTTTATTTATCTGTCATCAAACACAAATAAAAAAGGTAAAAAAAAACCATCTGGCCAAACAACAACCTCATTAGTGGGACAATTTTTTTTTTTCAGCAATGCCTTTGAAAACTGTGACGTCTTTTTTTTCTTCTTCTTCTTTTCGAAATCATCAAAGGAGCATTACATGAAAGTGCTTTTTTTATAGCCTCGGGATGCCCTTCCACTTCACGCACGAAATGTGAAGTAAACTAATTATTGCTATGGACGGAGTCTCTTGATAAGCTCTCCCCCCACCCCCCCCCCCAAAAAAAAAGTAAATAAAGGGGAGATAAGGAATATGGACATTACCTGCTGGGCTCTGGCGTTTTTCATACTACTTTGACTGGCTTTTCTTCGGTGGAGTCAAATTTAATTTATGTTTATATATATATATATATATATATATATATATATATATATATATATATATATATATATATATATATATATATATATATACACACACACATGGCTGAAGACTATGAAGCATGAAGTAGGAGGTGATGAATGGAGAAGTATTGATTGAAAAGCTCAAGATAGAGACGACTGGCGAAATCTAACAGAGGCCTTTTGCGTCAATAGGCGTAGAAGGAGATTATGCTGATGAATATATATATATATATATATATATATATATATATATATATATATATATATATATATATATATATATATACATAGGCATAATCTTTCTCAGGCAATTTTCATTAAATGCTGAAGCACTTATGACATTAATTATTTTAAGGCAACAAAGTTCTCTAGTTTTCAGTATAGTTTTAGTTATTGGTTGAAACAAATGTCGAGTAAATGTTGAGTAAATGGAGTACATACATACATATACCAAGACACTTCCCCTAATTTTGGGGGGCAGCCGACATCAACAAATGAAACAAAAATAAAAAAAAATAAAAGGGGACCTCTCCTCTCTACGTTCCTCCCAGCCTGACAAGGGACTCAACCGAGTTCGGCTGGTACTGCTAGGGTGCCACAGCCCACCCTCCCCCGTTATCCTCCACAGATGAAGCTTCATAACACTGAATCCCCTACTTCTGCTACCTCCGCGGTCATCTAAGGCACCGGAGGAAGCAGCAGGGCCTACCGGAACTGCGTCACAATCGCTCGCCATTCATTTCTATTCCTAGCACGCTCTCTTGCCTCTCTCACATCTATCCTCCTATCACCAAGAGCTTTCTTCACTCCATTCATCCACCCAAACCTTGGCCTTCCTCTTGTACTTCTCCCATCAACTCTTGCATTCATGACCTTCTTTAGCAGACAGCCATTTTCCATTCTCTCAACATGGCCAAACCACCTCAACACATTCATATCCACTCGAGCTGCTAACTCATTTCTTACACCCGTTCTCACCCTCACCACTTCGTTCCTAACCCTATCTACTCGAGATACACCAGCCATACTCCTTAGACACTTCATCTCAAACACATTCAATTTCTGTCTCTCCATCACTTTCATTCCCCACAACTCCGATCCATACATCACAGTTAGTACAATCACTTTCTCATATAGAACTCTCTTTACATTCATGCCCAACCCTCTATTTTTTACTGCTCCCTTATCTGCCCCCAACACTTTGCAACCTTCATTCACTCTCTGACGTACGTCTGCTTCCACTCCACCATTTGCTGCAACAACAGACCCCAAGTACTTAAACTGATCCACCTCCTCAAGTAACTCTTCATTCAACATGACATTCAACCTTGCACCACCTTCCCTTCTCGTACATCTCATAACCTTACTCTTACCCACATTAACTCTCAACTTCCTTCTCTCACACACCCTTCCAAATTCTGTCACTAATCGGCCAAGCTTCTCTTCCGTGTTTGCAACCAGTACAGTATCATCCGCAAACAACAACTAATTTACCTCCCATTCATGGTCATTCTCGTCTCCCAGTTTTAATCCTCGTCCAAGCACTCGAGCATTCACCTCTCTCACCACTCCATCAACATACAAGTTAAACAACCACGGTGACATCACACATCCCTGTCTCAGCCCCACTCTCACCAGAAACTTCATTTCCTATACTAACACATGCTTTACTAACTTTGTAGAAACTTTTCACTGCTTGCAACAACCTTCCACCAACTCCATATAACCTCATCACATTCCACATTGCTTCCCTATCAACTCTATCATACGCTTTCTCCAGATCCATAAACGCAACATACACCCCCTTACCTTTTACTAAATATTTCTTGCATATATGCCTAACTGTAAAAATCTGATTCATACAACCCCTACCTCTTCTAAAACCACCCTGTACTTCTAAGATTGCATTCTCTGTTTTATCCTTAATCCTATTAATCAGTACTCTACCATACACTTTTCCAACTACACTCAACAAACTAATACCTCTTGAATTACAACACTCATGCACATCTCCCTTACCCTTATATAGTGGTACAATACATGCACAAACCCAATCTACTGGTACAATTGACAACACAAAACACATATTAAACAATCTCACCAACCATTCAAGTACAGTCACACCCCCTTCCTTCAACATCTCAGCTCTCACACGATCCATACCAGATGCTTTTCCTAATCTCGTTTCATCTAGTGCTCTCCTCACTTCCTCTATTGTAATCTCTCTCTCATTCTCATCTCCCATCACTGGCACCTCAACACCTGGAACAGCAATTATATCTGCCTCCCTATTATCCTCAACATCCAGCAAACTTTCAAAATATTCCGCCCACCTTTTCCTTGCCTCCTCTCCTTTTAACAACCTTCCATTTCCATCTTTCACTGTAAATGGAGTAGCATGGTAAAAAACTTAACTTCCGCCTATTCCTTCAAATTTCTAATTCCTTAGGAACAAGTGCTTTAACATTTGATGTATATATATATATATATATATATATATATATATATATATATATATATATATATATACGAGTATATATATACATTTATTATTATTATTATTATCATTATTATTATTATTATTATTATTTTTATTATTATTATTGTTATTACTACCCAAGGTACAACCCTAGTTGGAAAAGCAAGATGCTGTAAGTCCAAGGGCTCCAACAGGGAAAAATAGCCCAGTGAGGATAGGAAATAAGGAAATAGATAATTGATGAGAAGTAATTAACAATAAATCATTCTAAAAACTGTATATATATATATATATATATATATATATATATATATATATATATATATATATATATATATATATATATATATATATATATAAATCTGATTCATACAACCCCTACCTCTTCTAAAACCACCCTGTACTTCTAAGATTGCATTCTCTGTTTTATCCTTAATCCTATTAATCAGTACTCTACCATACACTTTTCCAACTACACTCAACAAACTAATACCTCTTGAATTACAACACTCATGCACATCTCCCTTACCCTTATATAGTGGTACAATACATGCACAAACCCAATCTACTGGTACAATTGACAACACAAAACACATATTAAACAATCTCACCAACCATTCAAGTACAGTCACACCCCCTTCCTTCAACATCTCAGCTCTCACACGATCCATACCAGATGCTTTTCCTACTCTCGTTTCATCTAGTGCTCTCCTCACTTCCTCTATTGTAATCTCTCTCTCATTCTCATCTCCCATCACTGGCACCTCAACACCTGGAACAGCAATTATATCTGCCTCCCTATTATCCTCAACATCCAGCAAACTTTCAAAATATTCCGCCCACCTTTTCCTTGCCTCCTCTCCTTTTAACAACCTTCCATTTCCATCTTTCACTGTAAATGGAGTAGCATGGTAAAAAACTTAACTTCCGCCTATTCCTTCAAATTTCTAATTCCTTAGGAACAAGTGCTTTAACATTTGATGTATATATATATATATATATATATATATATATATATATATATATATATATATATATATATATATATATATATATACGAGTATATATATACATTTATTATTATTATTATTATCATTATTATTATTATTATTATTATTTTTATTATTATTATTGTTATTACTACCCAAGGTACAACCCTAGTTGGAAAAGCAAGATGCTGTAAGTCCAAGGGCTCCAACAGGGAAAAATAGCCCAGTGAGGATAGGAAATAAGGAAATAGATAATTGATGAGAAGTAATTAACAATAAATCATTCTAAAAACTGTATATATATATATATATATATATATATATATATATATATATATATATATATATATATATATATATATATATATATATATATATATATATAAATCTGATTCATACAACCCCTACCTCTTCTAAAACCACCCTGTACTTCTAAGATTGCATTCTCTGTTTTATCCTTAATCCTATTAATCAGTACTCTACCATACACTTTTCCAACTACACTCAACAAACTAATACCTCTTGAATTACAACACTCATGCACATCTCCCTTACCCTTATATAGTGGTACAATACATGCACAAACCCAATCTACTGGTACAATTGACAACACAAAACACATATTAAACAATCTCACCAACCATTCAAGTACAGTCACACCCCCTTCCTTCAACATCTCAGCTCTCACACGATCCATACCAGATGCTTTTCCTACTCTCGTTTCATCTAGTGCTCTCCTCACTTCCTCTATTGTAATCTCTCTCTCATTCTCATCTCCCATCACTGGCACCTCAACACCTGGAACAGCAATTATATCTGCCTCCCTATTATCCTCAACATCCAGCAAACTTTCAAAATATTCCGCCCACCTTTTCCTTGCCTCCTCTCCTTTTAACAACCTTCCATTTCCATCTTTCACTGTAAATGGAGTAGCATGGTAAAAAACTTAACTTCCGCCTATTCCTTCAAATTTCTAATTCCTTAGGAACAAGTGCTTTAACATTTGATGTATATATATATATATATATATATATATATATATATATATATATATATATATATATATATATATATATATATATATATACGAGTATATATATACATTTATTATTATTATTATTATCATTATTATTATTATTATTATTTTTATTATTATTATTGTTATTACTACCCAAGGTACAACCCTAGTTGGAAAAGCAAGATGCTGTAAGTCCAAGGGCTCCAACAGGGAAAAATAGCCCAGTGAGGATAGGAAATAAGGAAATAGATAATTGATGAGAAGTAATTAACAATAAATCATTCTAAAAACTGTATATATATATATATATATATATATATATATATATATATATATATATATATATATATATATATATATATATATATCAACCATTACTAGTCCACTGCAGAACAAAGGCCTCAGACACGTACTTCCACTTGCGCCTGTTTATGGATGAAATTATGAAAGTAGAATGCCACTTTCTCTAAAAAGAAAAGTACTTAAATATGTGTGTCGGTATAAGTGTAGTCTCAACAATAAATGGAAATCTAAATTTGATGATTTGATGATATATGACATTACTAAGGCCAGGGAGAGCAATATATTCGTGTGCTTTCAAACTTAGGCAGATATTTCATCGAGAAACTAAATGTGATTAAAAAAAATACACTATAAGAATTACTAGAAATAAATTACATCTATTTCGACAACTCCTTACAATAGTGTGAGACGAAATTTCTTATTAAGAGAATTCTTATAATTCTATAAAAGACGAAAGCTTAGTAAATAATAATAATGATAATAATAATAATAATAATAATAATAATAATAATAATAAAAATAATAATAATAATAATAATAATAATAATAATAATAATAATAATAATAACATGAATTCCAGTGAGATTATTGTCAACATCAACTTTAAAACCCTCCCCCGTTATCCTCCACAGATGAAGCTTCATAACACTGAATCCCCTACTTCTGCTACCTCCGCGGTCATCTAAGGCACCGGAGGAAGCAGCAGGGCCTACCGGAACTGCGTCACAATCGCTCGCCATTCATTTCTATTCCTAGCACGCTCTCTTGCCTCTCTCACATCTATCCTCCTATCACCAAGAGCTTTCTTCACTCCATTCATCCACCCAAACCTTGGCCCTCCTCTTGTACTTCTCCCATCAACTCTTGCATTCATGACCTTCTTTAGCAGACAGCCATTTTCCATTCTCTCAACATGGCCAAACCACCTCAACACATTCATATCCACTCGAGCTGCTAACTCATTTCTTACACCCGTTCTCACCCTCACCACTTCGTTCCTAACCCTATCTACTCGAGATACACCAGCCATACTCCTTAGACACTTCATCTCAAACACATTCAATTTCTGTCTCTCCATCACTTTCATTCCCCACAACTCCGATCCATACATCACAGTTAGTACAATCACTTTCTCATATAGAACTCTCTTTACATTCATGCCCAACCCTCTATTTTTTACTGCTCCCTTATCTGCCCCCAACACTTTGCAACCTTCATTCACTCTCTGACGTACGTCTGCTTCCACTCCACCATTTGCTGCAACAACAGACCCCAAGTACTTAAACTGATCCACCTCCTCAAGTAACTCTTCATTCAACATGACATTCAACCTTGCACCACCTTCCCTTCTCGTACATCTCATAACCTTACTCTTACCCACATTAACTCTCAACTTCCTTCTCTCACACACCCTTCCAAATTCTGTCACTAATCGGCCAAGCTTCTCTTCCGTGTTTGCAACCAGTACAGTATCATCCGCAAACAACAACTAATTTACCTCCCATTCATGGTCATTCTCGTCTCCCAGTTTTAATCCTCGTCCAAGCACTCGAGCATTCACCTCTCTCACCACTCCATCAACATACAAGTTAAACAACCACGGTGACATCACACATCCCTGTCTCAGCCCCACTCTCACCAGAAACTTCATTTCCTATACTAACACATGCTTTACTAACTTTGTAGAAACTTTTCACTGCTTGCAACAACCTTCCACCAACTCCATATAACCTCATCACATTCCACATTGCTTCCCTATCAACTCTATCATACGCTTTCTCCAGATCCATAAACGCAACATACACCCCCTTACCTTTTACTAAATATTTCTTGCATATATGCCTAACTGTAAAAATCTGATTCATACAACCCCTACCTCTTCTAAAACCACCCTGTACTTCTAAGATTGCATTCTCTGTTTTATCCTTAATCCTATTAATCAGTACTCTACCATACACTTTTCCAACTACACTCAACAAACTAATACCTCTTGAATTACAACACTCATGCACATCTCCCTTACCCTTATATAGTGGTACAATACATGCACAAACCCAATCTACTGGTACAATTGACAACACAAAACACATATTAAACAATCTCACCAACCATTCAAGTACAGTCACACCCCCTTCCTTCAACATCTCAGCTCTCACACGATCCATACCAGATGCTTTTCCTAATCTCGTTTCATCTAGTGCTCTCCTCACTTCCTCTATTGTAATCTCTCTCTCATTCTCATCTCCCATCACTGGCACCTCAACACCTGGAACAGCAATTATATCTGCCTCCCTATTATCCTCAACATCCAGCAAACTTTCAAAATATTCCGCCCACCTTTTCCTTGCCTCCTCTCCTTTTAACAACCTTCCATTTCCATCTTTCACTGTAAATGGAGTAGCATGGTAAAAAACTTAACTTCCGCCTATTCCTTCAAATTTCTAATTCCTTAGGAACAAGTGCTTTAACATTTGATGTATATATATATATATATATATATATATATATATATATATATATATATATATATATATATACGAGTATATATATACATTTATTATTATTATTATTATCATTATTATTATTATTATTATTATTTTTATTATTATTATTGTTATTACTACCCAAGGTACAACCCTAGTTGGAAAAGCAAGATGCTGTAAGTCCAAGGGCTCCAACAGGGAAAAATAGCCCAGTGAGGATAGGAAATAAGGAAATAAATAATTGATGAGAAGTAATTAACAATAAATCATTCTAAAAACTGTATATATATATATATATATATATATATATATATATATATATATATATATATATATATATATATATATATATATATATATCAACCATTACTAGTCCACTGCAGAACAAAGGCCTCAGACACGTACTTCCACTTGCGCCTGTTTATGGATGAAATTATGAAAGTAGAATGCCACTTTCTCTAAAAAGAAAAGTACTTAAATATGTGTGTCGGTATAAGTGTAGTCTCAACAATAAATGGAAATCTAAATTTGATGATTTGATGATATATGACATTACTAAGGCCAGGGAGAGCAATATATTCGTGTGCTTTCAAACTTAGGCAGATATTTCATCGAGAAACTAAATGTGATTAAAAAAAATACACTATAAGAATTACTAGAAATAAATTACATCTATTTCGACAACTCCTCACAATAGTGTGGGACGAAATTTCTTATTTAAAGAATTCTTATAATTCTATAAAAGACGAAAGCTTAGTGAATAATAATAATAATAATAATAATAATAATAATAATAATAATAATAATAATAATAATAATAATAATTATAATAATGATAACAACAACAACAACAACAACAACAACAACAACAATAATAATAATAATAATAATAATAATAATAATAATAATAATAATAATAATAATAATTCCAGTGAGATTATTGTCAACATCAACTTTAAAATCTGAACGAAGGATATAATTAATCTCTTTATTATGGTTTGCGATTCCATTTAAATTAGGCCTAAACAATTTTCTTTAGAAAACTAAGGCCTTTAGTTAAAACTGATATAAATATTTTTCCTATAAAAAGAAGTTTCGAAAGTACCAAAACGTCTGCATATTCAAAAGCCCAAAATTTACAAATTATTACCCATTGATGATCATATGTGATAATGATAGACTCTCTTTGACCTGCCCTAAGAAATTAATACCATTGTATATAGGCCAAATGAGAAATCTAATGAAAGAAATTCTGTTTGCTTAAACATATTTTACCCAACTCAGTTTTTGTGACCTTTTACGAAAATCTAATTTACCAATTTAAAAAAAAATCGTTTAATGACAATTCCTGAATGAGTAAAATAGAATTTAGGCAAGTTAAGTTTTACGTCTGTGCGTTTAGGACTGTCTATGACTGTATACATACGAGAGAGAGAGAGAGAGAGAGAGAGAGAGAGAGAGAGAGAGAGAGAGAGAGAGAGAGAGAGAGAGAGAGAGAGAGAGAGAGTCAAAAGTCAAAATCAAAGTCAAAATCCTTTATCCCTTTATAAAATGGTTATTCTGCTGCATAACAATATAAGTTATTTACGTAAAATTAACAATAATTTGATTGTAAAAATCTAGGATATATATACATTCAAGCAAAATTTAAAAAATATTACTTAAGTTTCCTTTTGAATAAATCAGAACTAACATTTATACATTTTCTTATTTCCAGAGGTAGTTTGTTCCAGCAAGCTGGGCCCCTTATTGCCATTGAGCGTGAACCCAAATCCGTTCGATAGCTGTCTACATATAGATTTTCATTTTGTCTTGTTAATGCTTTCCTACAATTACCAACTGTAGGATATGTGTATAGCCAATTGGGATATTCTTTTCTCAATCTTTTAAAAACAAGAACACAAACATCGTACGTACACTTTTCTTTTAATTTTATCCACTTTAATTGCTGGAGGGTTAGGGTGATGTGATCGTGTTTTTTTCACTCCAATAACAGCTACTCTACCTGCAAAGTTTTGGATTTCTTGAGCTTTTTCCACGTGCATATCATTAATTAACCCCCATATCTTAATACAGTAGTTTATTACACTCAAGACCAGACTTTCCACAATTAAAGCTCGAGTAGTATTATCAAAGTAATCTTTTACTCTACTTAGATACATTAAAATGCCACTAACTTTTCTACTCAGCTCGTCAATGTGAGTACTGAATGACATATACCTGTCCATGTGTAGACCTAGATTTTTCCCATGTTGACTTATCTTTACTTCATTTCCATCGCATTTTATTACAATGTCATCTGGAATTTTGCTAATATACTGTGAGCTACCCACAAACATGCACTGTGTTTTGGGGGCATTTAATAATAGCCCTTTTCTTAGAAAATAGTTCTTAATTTTGAGCAATATTAGTTCAGCCCTTTTAATCAAGGCATCTAGATTTTCTATTTGATCAGCCAAAAGAACTTGGGTGTTATCAGCATATTGAATTAGCAGGCACTTTTCTATGTATTTAATCATATCATTAACGTAGACTAAAAACAGAATTGGGCCTAGGACAGATCCCTGTAGGACCCCAAATTCAACCTTTTCAATACAAGAATTTACGTCTCCTAATCTAACTACCTGACTTCTATCCTTCAAGTAATCCTGAAATCAGAAAGTATCAATGTAATGTTCCTTAAGAGATTTACACAATTCATCTTGGTTGACACTATCAAATGCCTTTGATAGGTCGCATAAAATTAATATGGAAACTTTTTTCCATTAATATTTCTATAAATTTCATCTGTTAATTTCATCAAAGCTGTTTCTGTTGATAAACCTTTACGGAATCCATGCTGAGTTTTAGAATTCAAATTATTTTTTTCCCCAGATATTCCATTAACTGATTACATACAATCTTTCCTATTACTTTCGATATTACTGGAAGGATAGAAACAGGTCTATAATTACCAGGGTCATCCTTGTCTCCTTTCTTGTGAAGAGGGTCTACGAGGGGTTGTTTCCAAATAGAAGGATATTTCCCAGTTACAATCGATGTATTTATGATAACCGTGATATATGCAATAACTGCAAGGGAATCTTTTAGAAAACTAGTAGGAATACCATCCGTCTTGTAAGCATTACTATTATTCAAACTCTTAACTGTTAATATTATTGTTTATACTGTAACTGGTTGAGGTCTAAACAATCTTATATTATTACCAAAATTAGTTTGAGTGGTTCTAATATCTTAATTTTCGTACTTTTGTAGATTTTCCTGCGTTTTACCATAAATTATCTTTCCTACATTAGCAAAGTATTGGTTAAATTGATCTGCTCTAGCTTTTGGGTTGTCGTATTCAATCTTTTTATTTGTTTTAGTAGACACAATATTATTCATAATTTTCCATGTTTCTTTACGAGATTTACTTCTCTTGATCTTGTCTTTGTTATAATAAGCTTTGGCAGTACGCATCTTAGAATTGATGAGTTTTTTTCATTTCCTTATAGGCATTGTTCAGATTTTCATCATGTCTATTTTGTTTAAGCCTTTCTTGCATTTTGTCCCTTTCAATCATACTGTTTTTGAAATCATTGTCTATCCAAGGCGCACTGGGTCTCCTTATTTCCCTCGTGGTTATTGGGGCACATTTATCTCAGGCACTATTATATACTTCATTGAAAATTCCTGTTTGAATATCTGTGTCATCAGTGTGCGTGATTGTACCTAAAATTAGTTTTTGGTCTAGCAATGTATTACACAACAAATCTGCAGAATAATATTTTAAACACCTAGAGTCCTAGATGTTACCGTGACTGGTTTACGCTTTGGCTTCTTAATATCTATGATAAATGAAATATGTTCATGGTCAGCTACAATACTTGGATTTACCTCGATGTTAATAACACTTTCCTGCTTGTTAGTTAGTTAGAGAGAGAGAGAGAGAGAGAGAGAGAGAGAGAGAGAGAGAGAGAGAGAGAGAGAGAGAGAGAGAGAGAGAGAGAGAGAGAGAGAGAGAGAGAACTAACGATGGTTTTCATATCAGGGAGCAAATGATTAGCCTACCCTTATCGAGTCCCTCACGTTTTTTTTTTATCATGTCATTACTTTTTTATTCTTCTTTGGTCTCTCCCATCCCTCCTCTTCAATTCTGATTTACAACAACTGATTGACAGGTAGGTACTTATCCACATCTTTTTAGAACCTCCCTTATATCATTTCATCGTTTTGGGATTAATATCTATTTCTCGATTCTGCACCGAGATTACCTCTGCAAGGAGAGAGAGAGAGAGAGAGAGAGAGAGAGAGAGAGAGAGAGAGAGAGAGAGAGAGAGAGAGAGAGAGAGAGAGAGAGAGAGAGAGAGAGCAATGACCATAAAATGATGTTTGTCTGTAATCAATCATGAACCCTCAGCGTTTAGTGTGCTCACAAAATTCACAATTGCAGCTCCCCAAATTGTCATTAGATCCAGGTCGAGGGGTGGTCTTTGCAACGGCGCTCCATAGATAATATTTGACTTGAGGAAAACGGTGGCGCCAGGGATCAAGTTTCTAAAAACTGATCTTCCGTAATTGATTCCTCCATATTTTCTTTTACCTTTCCTTTTATTTATTTAGTGTAGAATTCTGGTTTTTATTAGTCTTCTCAGAACTATTATGTTGACTTTGGAGTAGATAAATAAGTTAAGTCATCTTCTTTTTTATAAGAACTTGTCCGTTAAATAGATTTCATTGAGAAACATTACCATAGGGCAATTTGTCTATTCAACGATATAATGAAATAAATACTTCAGAAACTTAATCTCAAGCTTATGCATTTCATTCAATAAGTTTCATGATAAATCTTATTTTATATGATAATTCCTTGTTTTGTTTTTAGTGTTCAAATGCCAAGTAACCTTACTGAGTGAATAAATATTGTATTATTGAATTCATGGGACCAATATTTTCCCAATCCATGAATTTTTGAGAGAGAGAGAGAGAGAGAGAGAGAGAGAGAGAGAGAGAGAGAGAGAGAGAGACCCAGCTTGAAAGGTATAATTGGGAAGTGTGGGAGTATATATATATATATATATATATATATATATATATATATATATATATATATATATATATATATATATATATATACATATATATATATATATATATATATATATATATATATATATATATATATAGCACATATATATATATATATATATATATATATATATATATATATATATATATATATATATATATATATATATATATATATATATATATATATATATATATATATATATATATATATATATATATATATATACATACATAAACTCATAGATGACAATTTTTTACTCAACGAAAACTTGTGACCAAATGGAATTAAACATACAAAGGCAAACAGATATTTATGATGTTACACCATTTATAAACTGAAATAGCTTGATACGTTTTAGAGCTATCCTGGACAAAGTTTGAGAACATATTCAACTAACTGCCACCCCCCTCCAAAAAAAAATTAAATATACGTTACTTTATAAGCAAAAGTAAGACACCTACGTGTGATATCTGATATGAAGTTCTTATCTTTAACATCAAAGAACAAAATGCGTAAATGCTGGAGTATTTAATACGAGATATCCCGAGGCATTACTAAACTTACTTTACTTTGAGGGCTGTTTTCCTTGTTATATCACACACTGATGCATCCGGTTCTAATAACTTGATGAGTTATTGCACATATGTCAAACTTTGTTCTAGCTGTAATAGGCAGCCAATGTAATTCAATTGATACAAGGGTAATCCTTTCTTTAGCTGAGACACCTTTTATCAATCTTGCTCCTCTGTTTATTATGTTTTGCAGGTTCTCGAGTATTTTTTGCGGTAGATTGTAACAGCTATGAAAAATATCTTGCCACTTTTTATTAACGAGTTAAATACAAAGTAATTAACAGGCCTTTTGAGTACTTGCATCCAACTCCCAGCAGTTAAGTGTCAGTTCCATCGTCTTATCGGCGTTTGTTATCATTTTGTTGACATAATTCTACAGTGACAGTGCCGGGTGTTGTACTTGTTTGTCAATTTACCTCTCGTTAAATATTCAGTATGGTGTTTCAGTGTCAAAGAGACAGCTATCAGAAAGAGGTGAGAATTGCTTAAATTGACTAACCATCATGTTAAGGCAGTATTGTACCATAGTGAATAAAATTTTCATAATTTTTAACTGATATATGATGTGTTCCGGCGCCGGTCGAAGTAAGAAAAATTTGTCGAATGTGGTAGTGGCCGATGTATGCTAATTGTTGAATGTAAATGCTTTACATTGTTTCTCGTCATTACATAAGCCGGTATTATTGTAGTGTATTACAGGGCAATGTAACCTAGGAAAAATACTACTTTTTCTTACAGAAAAAATTACAACTACCCATAAGGCTTATAATTTACCGGGGTGTATGTATGATAAGGGCCACCTTTATGTATTATTATGGCTAACTTGGAATACAGCAGTGCAAGGGGTGGGGGCTGGTAAAGTTTTACTGTATTACTGATTCTGTTTTTATAACAGAAAATATGTTTTCCTGTAATAAATAATGTAATTTGACCGCCAACAAACGGAACAACCAATTCGACTAACTTTTAGTAGCCGAACTGGTTGCTGTTATTACAGATGAAATGAAGGTGAAAACCGGTTAAATCACGTTATTTTCTCCAGGAAAACATATATTTTCTGTTAAAATGATTAAATATAATGTCTTTTGCCATATATGTTGTGTTGAAATGTTTAGATATAATGACTTTTTCAAATTCTGTGTCACTTCACTCACGTATGTACTGTGAACGATAATATTAGCAACGTTACCAATGTTACACAGCGTTAACAATATTACAATGTCATTGCTAACGTTAGCAATGGTACGGTAATATTAGCATGTGTATTTTAAAGCATTTTTCCATATACCCTTTACACAATATATAAAAGGGTACAGAACTTAACAAACCCACCTAACCTAACCTAGAAGTTCATAACATTAGCAACACTATATATATAATGGATATTGTTCTGCCACTGGCTCTCTTACGATCGCGGGAAAATAAAACATCAAGCTCGTATGTACTGGCAAGCGGTAATGTTGAGCTGCGCACGCTAACATTAGCAATGTTACTCTAACGTGCAATGTTACGATAACATTAGCAACTCTAAATATAATGGTTCTGGCATCGGCTCGCTTACACTCGCAGGAAAATTAAACATCAAGCTCATATGCACTGGTAAGCGGGAATGTTGAGCTGCGCACGCTAATAAAATAGTAAAACTAACACATTGAAATTAAAGAAATTAATGATTTACTTTTATGACCGCGACGACGGAACTTGTGGGTCACTGGGGTGTTGTGACTGTGAGTCTTTGACGTCTTAACTTCTTTCTCTCTTAGTTTAGTATTGCACTTGGAACACTGTAAATGTTGGGCTATTACATTACAAGATTTAAGAAAATTATCAACATTGGAATTCACCAAAATACTTTCAAGTATGGATTACTGTTGTCGTTTTCTAAAACCTCCATCGTAAAATACGCAAAAAGATGTCACTTGAACTAACAAAGACCTGACTTGGACAAAGGTTTCCACGGAAAACGGTTTGTTGGAAGGCAGGGGTTGGGAAATATTAACCCCCACCCTGTGCAAACTTTCCATACGTATGTGTTCGTGATTGGTTAACGGAAAAGCAACGGAGTCTAGAGAGTAAACATGAGTGAACTAGAATGGGAAACTTGTCCAGAGCTATTATTTGTGAAATCTGGGGGTGACAAGGTAATAAAGTAATATAGCAAGATAAAATGGAGTGTATGATAAATAATATTTAATGGGAATATAAAATGAGGTGATTTTATAAGATATCTGATAATAAAACGTAGTTCTTGGGTCAAGCGTAATATGTATACGAGGGTATTACATATAAGGAATGGTATAGTTGTACTGGATCAAGACAAATACTTGAATAAACCGGGTGAAGTCGAATAGTTACATTTCACGGCTAGAGAAGAAGAAATCCTATTGGTGGAGGAGAAGTCTAAACGCAGGGAGGCGGGGTTTTTGCGCAGAAAGTCGAAACCTGCTATGTACGAACGAACGAGAGCGACTACAACCGACAAGTAGAAATGACAAAAAAATAAATGAAAAACACTGCTAATGTTAGCATGTTACGCTAACATTGCCGCAGCTCAATATTACCATATTTTTTCATGAGACATAGCCTTTGCAATGGCGCCTCCAAAGTTTATCCTCTTATACTGTTTTGTCTTTTCCTCCTTTAATTATACTTCCAAGAAGGTAATGCATAGAGAAGAAAAGGCTTCTTTTACCATTATACTGTATATCGTTTCTCCAGTATGTTTTCCCCACCCAAAACCCCGAGTTCTCACTGGGGGTCCCCCATTATCGTAGGATATAGATACAGTATATGTATATTTCTGAAACTATTCATTTGCGACGGGAACGAGTGTCGTTTTCAAAGAGCGGAATTTTTTCTATAGAAAAAAGTAGTTTTTTTCCTAGGTTACATTGCCCTGTAATACAGTAAAATAATACCCAAAGGCTCCCACATGAAAACCAATAATGGGGGTTTAAATCCTGAAAGGAATACTTTCCAATTGGGTAGGGAAACCTGAAAAATTAATGTAATACACTTCATTAACGGTAGATATGGGTAAATCACGCCGTAACCAGTTGGAAAAAATACATGTCTTGTATTTGTTCCGTAACTGAAATACAAACCACGCTATTTACATTGGGTTTACCTTTTAGCGCAGCTGAAATGGCGAGCCATTAGAATTTAACAAGGGTGTATTACCCCCGCGCTAGTTAGCGGGGGGTAGGGGAGTGGTAGCTAGCTACCCCTCCCTCCCCTCACACACAGATGAATGCTCACTTTCACTTTTGGCTCGGACTGTAACACGTCTCTGTCTTGGTCCTCTCTTGGCAGCCATTGTTTGTTTTGTCTTTACTTAATCGCTTACTTTTCTTTTACTCAATATATATGTAAACATGTTTTCATGTTTGTATATATATTTGAGTATAGAAATCAGTAAGTTTCCTTTTCAGATTTGTGTGTGTAGTGTACGGCAGTTTGGCCACCACGGCGTATTTTATGGGTGTCGATCGAGTTTGACTTCGGTATTTTTCTCTCTCTCTCTCTTGAGGTCGTTCACCCTTTTACTACGTGTTACTACGCCCTTGTAGCTTCCTTTCCGTGTGGGAGGTTGCTACGCCGTACGTTTGTCTCAATTAGTTTATGAATCTAATTGTAGTGGTTTTTTTCAGCTTGTAGAACGATTCCTTTCGGGGTTTTCGTTCTTTCTTTAGTGTTCATTCATTTTTAAATTACATAATTACATAGTTACATAATTATAATTGTTATAATTCTGTTTTGGTTACAGCTCTCCTTCCGTGAGTGTAAGTGGTTGTGAGGGCACGTGCCTGTTGTGTAATTCTTGTTTCCTTTCCCTCGGAATTCCTCTTCGGAGCCTTCCCGGGGGAATGAATGTGTACTAATGATTTTTGTGTTATTTTTTTACAGTTACCGATCTAGTTCGTTTCTGTAATATGGCAACGGTGTGAGCTGTCTTGTTGAGGCCTGGGGATTTGGCTGTTGCTGCCTCCCCCCTTGTATTTTCGTCAGGGGCGTGTCTCCTTCTACTGGAAGTACTCCCGTGACGACGGACAGCTCTCCAGTTCATTTTAGAACTCTCTGGAGGCTTGCCTCCTTGGGCGGGTAACTTTCCTTCCGAGGGAAGTTTTTCCTGTCCAGGCTTGAGTTTTTCCCCTTTTGGGGGGTTCTTCTCTTGCCTTTTATTCGTGCGACTATGCTCTTGGTGCTGAGCGGTCACACCTGCAGTTTCGCTCAAGGGGCTGGGCAACTGCAGGAGCTCCTCTTCGGAGGATTGCTCCTTTTAGGTCACTGGCTGACCAGTCTCTTCTACGAAGTGTTTCTCTTTCGTTCGCGAGAGAGTACACTCATAGAGACTCCTCTTCGGAGGATTCTTCTGCTGCTGTTGCTGTTGGCCTCCCTCGCCGTAAGGCCCACCGTCCGCCTCGTCGTAAGGGCCTCTCATCTCCCTATAAGGGTGCTAAGAGGCGCCTTTTTGAATCTTCGTTTGCAGCCTACAACTTCTTTTTCTTGATCTTCCGCATTGGTGCAGATGGACAGCAGTCTGATCTCGTCTTCCGACGGGCAACGGTCTTCCCGACGGACAACGGTCTTCCGACGGACATCAGTCTCCCGGCGGACAGACAACGGTTTTCCGACGGACATCAGTCTCCCGACGGACAACGATCCCTTCGGGGCAAAGGGTTGCCTCCCACGGGGGTTCTTCCCTTGCGTGTCAGGGTTCCCCTGCGCGCCCTTCTGCTGTGTTCTCTCCTGCTCCTGCTCAGTGTTAGCGCACAGGCGCTCTCCTGCTCATCAGCGCTCTCCTGTTCGTCAGCGCTCTCATGATGATCATCCCTGCTGTTCCTGTTGGTTCCTGTTACGCGCCCACGTTCGCCCTCGCGATCTAGAACTTCGGTTCAGGTCTGGGTCAAGGACTCTTCTTCTATGCGCAGGCTTCCACGCGTTGCCTTCTGCTCGTCAGCGATCATCAGCTCGCCAGCGATCCCCTGTCTCTCGGCGACCGGAGATCGCCCGCGTGTGTTACAGCCGGCACGCCAGCGTTCTCCAACACTTCTGAAGGAACATGGTTCGCCAGCTACTAGCTCACCTGCGCATGCTGCTCGCCATCGCGCGATCGCCCACCTGCAGATGCTGCTCGCCATTGCGCGACCGCCCACCTGCGCATGCTGATCGCCATCGCGCGACCGCCCACCTGCGCATGCTGATCGCCATCGCGCGACCGCCCACCTGCGCATGCTGATCGCCATCGCGCGACCGCCCACCTGCGCATGCTGATCGCCATCGCGCGACCGCCCACCTGCGCTTGCTGATCGCCATCGCGCGATCGCCCACCTGCGCATGCTGCTCGCCATCGCGCGATCGCTCACCTGCGCATGCTGCTCGCCATCGCTCGCCAACACGTCGACATGCCACAACGCGCCATCGCCAACCTGCGCGTTAGCGCTCACCAGCTCACCACCGATCGGCTGTTGATCCATATCGCCAGCGGTCTTCGTCGCCCACGCGGCAGCGCGTTTCCTCGCCATCGCGCTAACGCGTGCGTTCGCCGCCTCGGATTCGCGCTCATTCACCTGCCCACCCTCGCGACAGTTCGCCTGCGCGCCCGCGCGACCGTTCGCCTCCCGCGCGACCGTTCGCCTGCGCGCCCGCGCGACCGTTCGCCTGCGCGCCCGCGCGACCGTTCGCCTGCGCGACCGTTCGCCTGCGCGCCCGCGCGACCGTTCGCCTGCGCGCCCGCGCGACCGTTAGCCTGCGCGACCGCTTGCCTGTGCGCCCGCGCGATCATTCGCCTGCGTGCCCACACGCCCACGTGCCTGCACGTCTACGCTCATGGGCGTCCGCGCCCATGCTCTCCAATGTTCGCCCGCGCGCGAACCGACGGTATTCCGTCGCGCGGACGGACGGTGTTCCGTCGCGCGAACCGACGGTGTTCCGTCGCGCGAACCGACGGTGTTCCGTCGCGCGGACGGACGGTGTTCCGTCGCGCGAACCGACGGTGTTCCGTCGCGCGAACCGACGGTGTTCCGTCGCGCGAACCGACGGTGTTCCGTCGCGCGAACCGACGGTGTTCCGTCGCGCGAACCGACGGTGTTCCGTCGCGCGAACCGACGGTGTTCCGTCGCGCGAACCGACGGTGTTCCGTCGCGCGAACCGACGGTGTTCCGTCGCGCGAACCGACGGTGTTCCGTCGCGCGAACCGACGGTGTTCCGTCGCGCGAACCGACGGTGTTCCGTCGCGCGAACCGACGGTGTTCCGTCGCGCGAACCGACGGTGTTCCGTCGCGCGAACCGACGGTGTTCCGTCGCGCGAACCGACGGTGTTCCGTCGCGCGAACCGACGGTGTTCCGTCGCGCGAACCGACGGTGTTCCGTCGCGCGAACCGACGGTGTTCCGTCGCGCGAACCGACGGTGTTCCGTCGCGCGAACCGACGGTGTTCCGTCGCGCGAACCGACGGTGTTCCGTCGCGCGAACCGACGGTGTTCCGTCGCGCGAACCGACGGTGTTCCGTCGCGCGAACCGACGGTGTTCCGTCGCGCGAACCGACGGTGTTCCGTCGCGCGAACCGACGGTGTTCCGTCGCGCGAACCGACGGTGTTCCGTCGCGCGAACCGACGGTGTTCCGTCGCGCGAACCGACGGTGTTCCGTCGCGCGAACCGACGGTGTTCCGTCGCGCGAACCGACGGTGTTCCGTCGCGCGAACCGACGGTGTTCCGTCGCGCGAACCGACGGTGTTCCGTCGCGCGAACCGACGGTGTTCCGTCGCGCGAACCGACGGTGTTCCGTCGCGCGAACCGACGGTGTTCCGTCGCGCGAACCGACGGTGTTCCGTCGCGCGAACCGACGGTGTTCCGTCGCGCGAACCGACGGTGTTCCGTCGCGCGAACCGACGGTGTTCCGTCGCGCGAACCGACGGTGTTCCGTCGCGCGAACCGACGGTGTTCCGTCGCGCGAACCGACGGTGTTCCGTCGCGCGAACCGACGGTGTTCCGTCGCGCGAACCGACGGTGTTCCGTCGCGCGAACCGACGGTGTTCCGTCGCGCGAACCGACGGTGTTCCGTCGCGCGAACCGACGGTGTTCCGTCGCGCGAACCGACGGTGTTCCGTCGCGCGAACCGACGGTGTTCCGTCGCGCGAACCGACGGTGTTCCGTCGCGCGAACCGACGGTGTTCCGTCGCGCGAACCGACGGTGTTCCGTCGCGCGAACCGACGGTGTTCCGTCGCGCGAACCGACGGTGTTCCGTCGCGCGAACCGACGGTGTTCCGTCGCGCGAACCGACGGTGTTCCGTCGCGCGAACCGACGGTGTTCCGTCGCGCGAACCGACGGTGTTCCGTCGCGCGAACCGACGGTGTTCCGTCGCGCGAACCGACGGTGTTCCGTCGCGCGAACCGACGGTGTTCCGTCGCGCGAACCGACGGTGTTCCGTCGCGCGAACCGACGGTGTTCCGTCGCGCGAACCGACGGTGTTCCGTCGCGCGAACCGACGGTGTTCCGTCGCGCGAACCGACGGTGTTCCGTCGCGCGAACCGACGGTGTTCCGTCGCGCGAACCGACGGTGTTCCGTCGCGCGAACCGACGGTGTTCCGTCGCGCGAACCGACGGTGTTCCGTCGCGCGAACCGACGGTGTTCCGTCGCGCGAACCGACGGTGTTCCGTCGCGCGAACCGACGGTGTTCCGTCGCGCGAACCGACGGTGTTCCGTCGCGCGAACCGACGGTGTTCCGTCGCGCGAACCGACGGTGTTCCGTCGCGCGAACCGACGGTGTTCCGTCGCGCGAACCGACGGTGTTCCGTCGCGCGAACCGACGGTGTTCCGTCGCGCGAACCGACGGTGTTCCGTCGCGCGAACCGACGGTGTTCCGTCGCGCGAACCGACGGTGTTCCGTCGCGCGAACCGTCGGCTTAATTCTTGCAGTATCCATTGCTCGTCTATGGGTTATCGCTCGCCGACCACCAGCTCTCGCCCTTCCTACCACGCTCGCCCTCCTTCTGCGCTCCTTCGCTCACCTTCGTTTGTGTTCCTGCGTTACCGCGCATGGGCGCTTCCACGTTCGCCCACGCGCAAATCTTTGAATTACCATCGCGTGAGCTCCAGTGCGATTGCGACCACGATTCCCTGGGTTGGGGTTTTCGCAGCATGGCCAGCCTGGCGAGTTCTTCTGGAGCGTATTTCCAGAACACGGCCTCACCCCGTAAACGCAGAGCATGGCACTTGCAAGAATAGGAAGAAACTTCAGGGAGGTCTGAGCAACACTCCTCTTTCCAGAACCTGGGTTAGCCCTTCCCCGTCATTCCCTGGAAGGATTTTTGGCGGGGGGGCTTTCCGTTCGAGATTTCTCCATCGGACAAGGGGTGACTGCTTACCCCTTCCTCTGGGGGCTTACCAGGTCCTTTCCCTCCTCGGTTACGGCCCGAGGTTTGGTTCAAGGAAGCTACAGGAAGATCATGGGTACTTTCCTCCTCTCGAGCTCAGGCACCTTGGCCTTTCGTCGTTAAGTATCTAACTTGCGGACAAGCTTGATGTTGTACCATCTGGACGCGCTGACTGAGGGCTTCCTTCGGGTGTCTCATCTGTGGAGGTCGACGACCTCAGACACCTTTCCATCCTTGAGAAGAGTTTGTTTGTGCCCAAGACTCTGCAGGGCTCCAGCGCCCTTTTCTTTCAACCACGTCGGCCTAAGTTATCGGCTACGACAACTGGGACAAGGTGTCCAATTGCAGTTTCCTCCTGTCAGGAACAGATGGCACGGGAGGCTCCCCCGGGGGGGCATAATCCCAAAAGGAGCGGCAGAGTTCACGAACTCTAGGATTGCAGGTTTCTCGCTGGGAGGATGCTTAAGGTTACTCATCCGGATGACAGCTTCCCGATGCCCATTCCCGCACAATCTCTGTGATCAGCCAAGGATATCGCGCCTGCCGTCTCTGTCAGCGAATTCAGTGTCTCTGAACCTCTATGCCATAGCGTCGGCAAGAGTTGCCCGGTTGGGCAGAATGATCCATACCTTAGGCGAAGGTCCTCCATAGGATCATCAACGGCTTCACCCCCAGCCTCTTCAGTCGATCCTTTCTTGTAGGGAAGGATCTGAGAGGGGAGTTCCGTAGTTTGTCGAACAAACTTCGGCCAGCGTAGAACAGCAGAATCGATCAGACTGGTAACGAGGCGACAGGACTCCTTAAACCCTGGTTCGGAAGGACGGGTACTTTCAGTTTGCATTCCATCCATCTTCCAGGGAGCTCGTGGAATTCAGCCTAGACTGCAAGTATTCCTGCTTATGATGCAGTGTGGCTATCCCGCCGTGGCATAGCAGGTATTTTTCCCCAGAGAACTCTCCCTGCTTTCCTCATGGCCGCTCAGGTGCAGGCTTCCGCCTCCTCTGCTTTTTGGAGGGCTGGTCAACTCCGGTAGGCTCGGGTTTGACGTTGGAAACCCCGCTTCTCGTCCGTCCAGCGAGGGTAAGCAACGTCGGTTCTGGTCGGTACTTGGATGGGTGACCACCTGGGGACGCCAGATTCTGTTGCCACATCCTCCGAGCCTTCCTTTCAGTTGACTGTGGCAAGACTGAGGAGAGTCGCAGTACCTGTTCTCAGTCAAGCAGAGCTTTCAGCCCTACCTTGGAACGTTTCCTAGTTCTCCTTTCCTCATTGACCCTTCTATAGTCCGAACGGTCGCCTCAGGATAAGTTCCATGTGGGGCGGTCCAAGTTCCGGTGGTTTCAGGCAACGTTTAACCGGACTTCCTGGCCCCTATGGGACCAGCGGAACTATTAGACCTGCAATGGGTGTTGACCTATGGAACCTCTTGATGGTAGTGGATATTCTCGTCCTTTCCCCACATTCTTGATGCTGTTCTCGGACTCGTCAAAGTAAAGGGGGGGGGGGGGGATGTTCCGGTCCAGGCCTATGGTCAAGACCTGAATGATACCTCTCCATCATTCAGTCAGGCTTTGGGGCCGTAGTCTGGCCCCTCTACAGATCCTACAGCTCCTGCAGAGTCGCCCCGTGCGCGTCGACTTCATGATTCTGGCGTGTTCTAACCAGCAGCGGACGCTTTTTCACACCTTCACATCTTGCAGTAGAGATACCGGGATGATTGAGATTATCTCAATACCACCATCGGCTCTCTCATTCCAGGCAGAGGAATGTTCTCTCCGACTATCCGAGCAGAGCCTCGTAGAAAGAGTGTACCTGGGGGTCTTTGACCTTGAGTAACCAGCAAGTCCTGGTCTGGGGGACCTGATCGCGACAGCTTGGAACCTCAAGCTTCCGCTGTTCTTCCCCCCAGTCTCAGACCCCGAGATTCTGGCAAGATGCATTCCGGTGATGGTGGGACAACTTCGACGCCTGCGTCTTCCCTCCTTTTTGTCTGTGGAGAATGGGTCTCAACAAGACCAGGTTGTCTGTCAACCTTTCAATGGGAGAGCTCCACTGGGACTATGCGCAGAACGGTTTCTGGACCCTCTGCTTCCCCTGACGGAACTACCGGGAGAGCTTCTCCCACGGCACAGACTACTCAAACAACCACACTGCGACATCTCTCCCGAACCGGGGCGTCGCTTCGGCTTCATGCCTGGAGACACTACGCCTCCTCCTCTAGAAGAGACAACCCGCTACAGTCGCGGTACGGAGGTCGCGTCATCTGCGATAGTCATCCGCAGGGGTCTTCCAGGCAAAGTGAAGAGTCTTCGGTGGTTGGTGCCGTGGGAGATATACCTCTTCCCTTGAGGCCTCTTCTCCAGCAATAACGGTCTTATTGCCTTTCGGCGGGAGGAAACTCCTTTCCGCTCTCGGCAATGAAGCCTGTCGCTCAGCCTTTCCCTGACCTTCAGGCTTAAAGGAATAACTTTTTCCTGCCCGCTGGATCTTTCCTCGCTCATGCGAAGCTACGATCGTCCCTGCCCTAGTCGGAGGAAGACCTCCAACTTGGAGCATGGCTCGGACTTTTAGTCCTTTAAGATATCTTCTCAAGACCCTTTACGACAGTCCTCGGATTGTATTCCGCCTTGGGTCTCCTGCTCACTCTGGCCACGGCCAGTGTGTAAGCAATCTTCTTGGTCTCGTACGACTCCGCCCTTTCTAAGGAAGAGGGGAAGGCAACATTCAGGTTCGCTCCTGAGTTGTTGGCTAGACTCAGAATCTGGGGGTCCCGGCCCTTCGGTCCAATTCCTTCAAGATTTTGAGTCTCCATCCTGTATCTGATGTCCCAAGACCTTCTCTTTCTTGCCAGTAAAGGAATCGAGAGGTTAGCTTTGGGAACAGCTGCAGTTTGTCCTCAGTTGCAGCCGTTTTGGGAGCACAAGGAGGACACGGGGGAGAGTCACCAGTATACCTCTTCAGCTCGGACTCAAGGACATTCATCTCGACCTGTCTCCAGACCCTCCCCCGTCACATCGCCCTACAGCACGATGTTGGATACGTCGCAACGTCCCTTGCCTTCGAGTAATACTACTCTGTGACGCAGGTGCTACAAGCTGGAGTCTGGAAGCGTCTAATGACCTTCGCAGCCCGCTTCCTGCAGGGCGTGACCCACAGGAGTCTCGATACGTTTTCTATCGCTCTGTGGTGGCTACACAACAGCTGGTCTAACCTCAGGCTCCTTTTTGGACAGGTAGCAGAAGGTTGAGGGCATTGTTATCAGGTTTTAGTCTGCATGAACGAAAGAATTATGTCTGGCCCTTATTTCTTTCTTCATCATCCCCCTCTACGGGGAAGCAGCATCCTGGTCTCTGCATAGCTGACCTCGAACCTCTGCAGGTAAACCATGCTTCCTTGTGTTCCGAGTATTGAGTCAATACTGTTGCGTCCCCCATACCCTGACGAGGTGGTATTGGGAACGTCCTAACCCAGAGTTCCTTCTGGAACTCCAGGTCAACTGCCTAGGACGGGTCACACTTCTTCCTTCACACACAAGCTTATGTAGGCCACACGGTTCCTTGCAGAGCAAGTAACTTGTGAGGTGCAGGGACTCCCTTTCTCGAGTGCGACTCACTCGGATTCTGAGTCCCCGGGTAAAGCCAAAGCCAGGATGCCTGGGGACTTTCCACCCTACCTAATGGGTAAGTCACCCAATGTAAATAGCGTGGTTTGTATTTCGGTTACGGAACAAATGACAAATTCGAAGATAATTTGTATTTTTCCTAACCATACAAACCTTAGCTATTTACACATATTTGCCCGCCAGCCCTGTCCCCCAAGACAAGTCCTATCTCTAAGTGAAAGTGAGCATTCATCTGTGTGTGAGGGGGGGAAGGGGTAGCTAGCTACCACTCCCCTACCCCCCCGCTAACTAGCGCGGGGGTAATACACCCTCGTTAAATTCTAATGGCTCGCCATTTCAGCTGCGCTAAAAGGTAAACCCAATGTAAATAGCTAAGGTTTGTATGGTTAGGAAAAATACAAATTATCTTCGAATTTGTCATTTTAGGAAAGTAGGGTTATTAGGTAGGTAAAATACAGGGTATACAGACCTAACCTAACCAAGGGGCCGGGTCATCCTCTTTACTTACCATGGCGATAGGTATTTCCCACCCAGTGAGGGCCACTTTCATGATAATATATGACCTATGACAGTATATTACTAAAGGAGTCATTTCACCAAGAAATCTTCCCGGAAGTCTGAGCTACTATCTCAGTGTGCCTTAGTTGCCACAGGTCACGTGTAGTCGATGGTTGGTCTTGCCTTGGTCTCCCATAGTTACACATGATTGAGGAGTGGTCATCTCAAAAAAAGATCATAGCTCAGTTTTTTGTCATGTCAGTAAAAATCCGAGCCTCGACCTAAATGTCACACAGGAAACATCGGAAGAAGGAGCAAAATCAAGGAAAGGATGTATTAGTCGAGGGAAGATCTAAGCTAGAGCAAGGATGAGCCAGGCTCAGTCCTCTTGAATGAGAACCAATTGCAGAAATGGTCATGCTCCTCGACACTCACTCGATCTGTGTGATCTAGCTTCGCTCTTTTGTGATCAAGCCTCGTTCCACATGACCTGTCCTAGACTTGTATGCTCCCTGGATTAAGATGGGTTTAATGTGCAACTTATGTGCTCTTATGCTTCAATTAATAAAGATCAACCATCACTTCAGTTACGACCTACCTTTGCCTAATTCACCCCTTCTGAAAACAATATAAATATTGCGCAAAACCAAGCATCAAGCATTACATGCTCTGCTCTCAACAGCGACAAATAGCATTCTTCTTTATGACCTCGCCCAGATAAAACTTACTTTGCTGTCATCCAATGTGGATCCATTTTGTTGTTTCAGAGGCTGGTTAAAAACTGATGGTCAGCCACTGATCGCAGTGCCTTTTTATGCACCTGCAGTAGGTCGTGTGCAAATCCAGGCGACCTTGACAAATTTGCGTGTAGCTCGGGTGAGAATCTGTTGATAAAAGATAGAGGATTGAATGTATAGAGCGAGGCTAGAGCATTTATATACATCTAAATCACATTGATCAAGATTAGCAAGATCTACCGTTGTCCCACTGTTGCCAAGAGATTGACACTGTGTCACAGATCGATTGAGCAGGTCGATTGGAAAGACGCAGGTAGATTGCTTGTTATTCGTGTACAGAGCATATTGGGTGCAGGTAGCGTGTACACATCGAAGGTCAAATTAGTTAATATCAAACATAGTGTACGCAGAAAACAGTGGGGCAGGTCAAAGGGATTTTACCCGTGACCATGGGAAAACCAGAGGTGTTATCATAGTTGCCTGTGGTTTCGTGCAATTTTTCCTGATCGTACACGGTGAAATGATGACTTCTACTGTACTTGTTTCAAATACCTTTGTAAATGGATTGTATTCTAATATTTACAGACATTACAGCCAATCAGTAAGTGGAGAATGTTGTAGTTATTAAAATTACCCAAGTAGATCGATCTCCCCTGTATCACTTTGTTCGCATTGTATCCATCTAGGAACTAAAGAGTATGTCATAAAAAATGGTTGAAATATGAAAACATCTTGGAACACTCGTAAAACTTTCTTAAGTTTTAATTGTTTTAAAACATCAAGTAATGATTGCCAGAAAAAAGTCCTGAAAGTGTTTAACAATACACTAGTGCATACGCAATATGTCACCATTACCTTCCCATACATGAACGAACTGCTCGAAACACTGCCATGCTGTTCACATTTTTGTTGCTTTACACATAATTTATTATATGATTGCCTTTATTGATTTTGAAAGGAAAATGCCTTGGTGATCAGCACTTGACTGTTTCTCACAACAAATTCTGTATTGGGAAAAAATATAGCTTGAAACACCATTTTCTTGCTAAACAGCCAAACAATATTGTTTTTATATTTCTGAATTGGCTACTATTGGTACAATAAACACATGTTAAATAACTTAGGCCCATATGTGCAAACCACTATTTACAGTTGATATGGTATGCTATTGTCCGCGACCCGTCAAAAATGACAGCTAAATATTCAAATGGATATGCATATACATGCACACAGATTTAACCCTTCCCATCCCCTCCTCCTTTCCTAACTACCTTTTAGGGGTACCCCTTCTCACCAGGGTATGATTACTCCCCTTTCCCCCTACCTGAGGGATGGGAGAGTCTGAGTAGTCATACATTTAGCAATGCTATATATATATATATATATATATATATATATATATATATATATATATATATATATATATATATATATATATATATATATATATATATATATTTATATATACACATACAATATATATATATATATATGCTTATATACAATATATATATACATACACACCCATTGTTTTATAGGGGAGATAAGCCTTCAATTTCTTTGAAGCTTAACAAGTTGAACATATTGTAATTAACCTCAGATAGAGTTATATCTTTCATGTAATATTCAACAATTTTTACATACATTTTTGAAATTTCATCAGAAATTTTCTAATTTTATCATTTTCCTTATTGGATGATTGAGATTTCTCAGGCATCATGAAATTTGTGGGGTTATTGCAGGGACACATGCAAAAAGAACCTAATGTAATGGAGTGTAAACACACCCCGACTCAACTGACTTAGAGTGCCATGAATCATAATGAAACAGAGGGATGCTTTCTAACCTTACTTAGCTTAGGGTATCAAATCCTACCTGGCAAAGGGGTTTGCGCTTTCCCCTAGCCCTCCCAAGAAAATCTAAAGGCCTGGAAAATAGAGCTTATATTACATCATAACCTAACCTTAAACACTGATATTGTAAAATTTTCAGACACCTTAACCTTTTAACATGGACTGAAGTGTCTTTGATAAATACATTGTATAAAAGTCCTAGATTATAAGTAATTAAGGGATTTTGACGAAGGAAAAATCTATTTCTGGGAAGAGACCTGTGACGCCCGGTGAAAGAAGTCCTTCTTTACACTTTTCTAATATAAATCTTCCAAATATACTAGAGAATGATAAAAGCATGGAATGCAGAGGTTACTACCCTCGCGCGATCACCTTGTGTGTGTCGTGTATACAACAGGGGCGTGTGAAAACCACTAATCACAGGCTGTCTTCCATTTAGATTATATATAGTAAAACAAATATTCTATATAAAGTATACTACAATACTGGATAGCAATGCATCAATTATTTGTTAATTAATGTCGTCCAATTTTACAGTTTGAAACAACTGTGGTGAGCTGTAAACCTTCAAAACAGGAATTTGTCCATGATGGAAAGAAGAAAAAAGTAGATTGCTATGAAGTAACTTTTGAAGACACAATCCTTTTCCCAGAAGGTGGTGGTCAGGTAAGTTAAGCGATTTTCCCGCTGCATATTATTTTTCTTTATTTTAATTGTAAAACTGATATCCTTTTTACTCTAGCTTCTTTAATTCATCTTTGATCATCTGGGTGCAGATATTTTGTTTGTCAATAGTAAATACTGTTATCTACTGTCTGTTATTCTGATAAGACATTTTTCAATATTAAACTTACCCGATGATCATATAGCTGTCAGCTCTGCTGCCCGACAGAAAAACCTACGGGCGGAATACGCCAGCGATCGCTATACAGGTGGGGGTGTACATCAACAGCGCCATCTGTCAAGTAGGTACTCAAGTACTCGATGTCAACACAGAACCAATTTTCTCTCTGTCGTGCCACTGGCAAGACCTACTAAATACGCTGTTACTAACTGGATTTGTTTTCACAACTATTTGGTGAAGTACACTATTCCAGTTTTGAGCTTTCGCTATGCAGGGGTTTTATCTTCATTTCAAAACTTGAACTCGTTTTGGATAGATTTAATTATGGTGACAAAGAGAGTATGGACTCTCTTTCACTTTTAAATGGCCGACCCTTCCCTTAGACGGAAGTGTGTTTAGGTTTTTAGTAATTTTGCTTAACACGTTATAGATCTATATATTTTATATCTCTCCGCCTTTTTAGGCCTCTTCGATTAACTTTCCATTTATTATAAACATATAAAAATAAATTTTTATGTTTTGTTTATATGCGACCTGTCCTGATAGTAGGCGGTCCTAACTTGGAACCGAAGTTAATTAACGTTGAGCCCGTTATATCGTATTTAACCTTTAAAGAATTTAAAACTTTTTAAATTTTAATGTTTTATGAAAGAATTTCTTTGATAGTCTCGTAATGTTTTCAAAGATGAACTAACGTTTAGTTTTTTAGTCTACGCAGTTGTTGACGTTCAGGACGTTCAACATGCGCTTTATCGTTACGATAGAGAGAGAGTGTATCACGGTTTCACTTTGCAGTAAGAGTAAACCGATTCTGGCGTTTCGTTCAATCTTTCTTAGCTTAAATGGTTTAAATTCTAAATTAAAGGAACTTTTTATTTGGAAAACCTTTCAGTTTTTTCCTTTAGCAAATAACATGTTTTGACGATATATAATTGGGCTCTTCTCTCAGGTGCGAAATCAAGAGAGAAAGAGAGAGAGTGATAGAGACGGAGGGAGAGAGAGGAGAAAAACGTTTCGTTCAAGCGGGTAACGTTGTTCTCGTTTTACTCTCCTCCCTAGTCGCTGTACGGGGAAGAAGGTAAAACGTTTCTAGGGTTTTATTCTTGTTCCCAGGCTATGTGCGGTGAGAGATTGTAAACGTAGTTTATTTGAAATAGTGTTTAGTCTCTTTCCCAGCCACTGAATTCTTTATCTTTATAATGTTTTCTGTTGCATTATACGACTGTTTTCGCAATTACTACCTTTTAATGAAGGGTAGGATTGCGTGTTTCAGGTAGAAATCAGTAAAAGTTTCGATTTCAGTGAAATAAGTGCAAAACAGAAAATCGAAGTGATAAAGTGATATGCGCAAAGTGTTACAGTGTTGCGTCCGAGGGTTCGTCTGTTCGTGCCTGTCGTTCACCTAGTCCGGGACCTCTTGCAAGCTCCCAAGCCCAGGGGAGAAGTAATGTCGAACGACTTATGGGTTCGTCAGGCCTTGATCAACGAACAGACGTTTTTCCCTCCGTGGTTTCGGGCGTATCTACCCAAGATCGCCCCACCCACACAAAGACGAGAGAGCCCATTTACTTCTCGTCTGCGGAAGAGGTTTCTCGTAAGAAACCTTGGACCAAGGTCTCGCAGCTTTTTAAGTGCAAGTCGGTCCCTTCCGCGCAAGTCCAACGGCCCAGGTGTAGCCACTGGGTCAGTTCGGACTCGCTGCAGTCTTCCGATGACTGCACACCTCCTAAGAGAGGCAAAGTGGTACCGCAACAGGCAGTAACTCCGTCTGTTGCCACACCCGCTGTTGTAGACCCTAAGTCACAACAGGCAGTAGCTCCGTCTATTGCCGTACCCGCTGTTGTAGACCCTAAGTGGTCTTTGCTGCAGTCTATGCAGACTCAGTTAGCTGCTGTTATGCAGGAGTTTCGTGCGGAGAAGGTTGACGCTGCACCCGTTAGCCTACAACCTACCACGGTTGTGCGCCCAGCAGACGCTGTGGCTGCCTGCTCCCACACTCCAGCTGTGAGAGCTCCTCCACCCATGCGCAGTCGACCCTGCCAGACGCATGCTGACGTTCACAGACGCACGGAACCCTCCGTTGACGTGCGTGTGCTACCACAACAACAGGAGGGTGGAGTTAAGCTGCCGTGTTTTGACACGATGCGTCAGCCTCCGCAACCCACTGTGGTTACCGCCACTCGCCCGCAGCAGACTAGTCAGTCAGGAGTTGAGGCTTCCCCACACAGCTTTGGTTGTTGCCAGCTCACAGACTGTCAAGCAGTTACATGACGTTGCCTTCTGGTCTGCTACTAATGCACCAGTGCTGTATGTCCTCACGCACCTGTTGTGGTTGACAGTGCAGTTTTTTGACAGTTCACAGACTGTCAAGCAGTTACATAACGTTGCCTTCTGGTCTGCTGCTAATGCACCAGTGCTGTATGTCCTCACGCACCTGTTGTGGTTGACAGTTCACAGACTGTCAAGCAGTTACATAACGTTGCCTTCTGGTCTGCTGCTAATGCACCAGTGAGACCCTCACTGAGATAACCTAGCTTTTCTCGGACAAGGTTCCTGTAGATGAGAGAGTGCTGTTCTCCCTCCTACTGATATTCCTTTGAGGACTCTGTCATTTGGAGAGGAGCCTTAAGCTGCTTAGCCTCCTATGGACTTTAATTAAATCATGATGATTTTTTAAGGATCTTCGTCCGGATCTTGTAACTGCTGCTCCTCGTTCGCCTCACGTCAGAACTTACACTAGGCCTAGCTACTTCGAAGCCGTTGTTGTTAAGCTAGTGCTCTCTCGCTCTCCTAGAGAGCGTTACGTCGGCTAGGCGACTGGTTTTTGCACCAGGAGGAGTTTTAGGGATACAGCCTTTTGATTTCCCTTCTTTTTATCTGGCTTATAGAGCGAGAGTCTGATAGGACACGAGAGAAGTTCTCAGCTTGGGAGTTCATGCCTCTGCCCAGGTAGACTTCTCACTTCTGGTAGACTCGGCCAGGCGCATAGCCAGGAGACGCTCCAGTTGTTTACAGGTCAACTTCTCAACTTTTGTCGAGCCTTTGAGGTTTTGCTGTACTATTATGTCACACATAACAAGGCTTCCAGGGATGGTAAATGGTTCTGCTTCAGTCGCTAACCCCGTCTGTTGCCACACCTGCTCCCGTAGACCCTAAATGGGCTTTGCTGCAAGACATGCAGTCCAAGCTTGTGTCCTTGATAGAGGACTTAATACGGAGAAGAACCTTCTGGCCAACAGCCTTCCTACCGGTTGGTTGTGCGCCCTGTTGACGCTGAGGTATCCTACTCGCGTCCGCCAGTTGAGGTGGTTCCTCCACCGATGCGACCCAGTGTGGGTTGCCAGTCGCACGTTGACGTTAAGCGACGCTCGGAGGTGGTTGTTGACGTTCAGTGTGTCACTAGGAAGACGTTCAACAACCAGCAGAGGTGACTTGTTGTGACGCAGTGCGTCAACCTCAGCAACCCGGTACGGTGTTGACTGCACAACCCAGACAGTCTAGACAGTTTCGGGTTGACGCTGTACTTCCTCGCGTCCCCATGGTTGTTGACAGTTCACAGACTGTGCAGCAGTACCATGATCTTGCGTCCGGCTCCGTCACGCATCCTCCAGTGCGACCGGATTCAGCGAGTCAGACGTTGCCCACTCCGTTGCCGTTTCCTCATCAGTTTCGGATGAGGAACCCTCTGATGAGGACGTTGCTGAACAAGACGATCAACCCCCAGCCCTGCTATCCATCCAGAAGATGCTGAAGAAGGAACGCTGCCCTGTCAGGCTGTGGATGAGTCTGGTAAGGACACTGTCATCCGTGGTTCATTTGTGTCACTAGGAAGACTACACCTCCGTCCTCTTCTATACCATCTAGCTTTTCACTGGAAAAGGACAAGACGCTAGAAGCGGTCTCGATCCCGGTTTCCGGAAAGATAAAGTCTGGTCTGACTTGGTGAAAGGACTATATCAACCTTAGAAAGGGTCTTCCCCTGACTGTTCAGACTCCCAACCACGTTCTCTTCTCGGACGCATCGGACGTAGGCTGGGGTGCGACATTAGACGGTAGGGAATGCTCGGGATTATGGAACTCGAGTCAAAGGACAATGCATTTCAACTGCAAGAAGCTACTGGCAGTACGTCTGACCTGGAAAAGCTTCAGGTCTCTCCTTCAAGACAAAGTGGTGGAGGTGAACTCGGACAACACACGGCTTTGACGTACATCTCCAAGCAAGGAGGGACCTACTCTCTGACATGGTACGAGATCGCAAGGGACCTCCTCACCTGGTCAAAAGGTCTAGACTTTTCACTAGTAACGAGGTTCATCCAAGGCAACTTGAATGTCATAGCAGATTGTCTCAGTCGGAAGGGACAAATAATTCCAACAGAATGGACCCTCCACAAGGATGTATGCAAGAGACTTTGGGCCACCTGGGGCCTGCCAACCATAGATCTCTTCGCAACCTCGATGACCAAGAGGCTCCCAATAGTTTGCTCACCTATCCCGGACCCAGCAGTAGTTCATATAGATGCCTTTCTACTAGATTGGTCACATCTAGATCTATATGCATTCCCTCCGTTCAAGATTGTCAACAAGGTACTGCAGAAGTTCGCCTCTCACGAAGGGACAAGGTTGACGCTAGTTGCTTCCCTCTGGCCCGCGAGAGAATGACTCACCGAGGTACTTCGATGGCTAGTAGACGTTCCCAGAACACTTCCCCTAAGGGTGGACCTTCTACGTCAGCCACGCGTAAAGAAGGTACACCAAGGCCTCCACGCTCTTCGTCTGACTGCCTTCAGACTATCGAAAGACTCTCGAGAACTAGAGGCTTTTCGAAGGAGGCAACCAGAGCGTTTGCTAGAGCAAGGAGAACATCCACCCTTAGAATCTACCAATCGAAGTGGGAAATCTTCCGAAACTGGTGCAAGTCAGTATCCGTATCCTCGACCAGTACCTCTGTAACTCAAATAGCTGACTTTCTCTTATATCTGAAGAAAGAACGATCTCTTTCAGCTCCCACTATCAAGGGTTACAGAAGCATGTTGGCATCAGTCTTCCGTCACAGAGGCTTAGATCTTTCCAACAATAAAGATCTACAGGACCTCCTTAAGTCTTTTGAGACCACGAAGGAGCGTCGTTTGGTTACACCTGGTTGGAATTTAGACGTGGTACTAAGATTCCTTATGTCAGACAGGTTCGAACCGCTTCAATCAGCCTCCCTGAAAGATCTCACCTTTAAGACTCTTTTCCTGATATGCTTAGCCACAGCTAAAAGAGTCAGTGAGATTCATGCCTTCAGCAAGAACATCGGATTCTCATCCGAAACGGCTACATGTTCTACAACTTGGTTTTCTAGCGAAACATGAGCTGCCTTCTCGGCCTTGACCAATATCGTTCGATATTCCAAACTTATCGTATGGTTGGAAATGAACTAGAAAGAGTATTATGTCCTGTAAGAGCTCTTAAGTTCTATTTAAAAACCTTTACGAGGCCCTTCTGAAGCTTTATGGTGTTCAGTTAAGAATCCATCTTTGCCTATGTCAGAGAATGCTTTATCCTATTTTATCAGACTGTTAATACGAGAAGCTCATTCCCATCTGAATGAGGAAGACCAAGCTTTGCTGAAGGTAAGGACACACGAAGTTAGAGCTGTCGCAACTTCCGTGGCCTTTAAACAAAATAGATCTCTGCTAGTATATTCGACGCAACCTATTGGAAAAGCAAATCAGTGTTCGCGTCTTTTATCTTAAGAATGTCCAGTCTCTTTACGAGAACTGCTACACTCTGGGACCATTCGTAGCAACGAGTGCAGTAGTGGTGAGGGCTCGACCACTACAATTCCCTAATTCCATAACCTTTTTTAATCTTTCTCTTGAAATGTTTTATTATTGTTTTTGGGTTGTCCGGAAGGCTAAGAAGCCTTTCGCATCCTACTTGATTTGGCGGGTGGTCAAAGTCATTTCTTGAGAAGCGCCTAGATTAGAGGTTTTGATGAGGACCTTTAGTATGGGTTGCAACCCCTCATACTTCAGCTCCTAGGAGTCGCTCAGCATCCTATGAGGATCGCGAGGCTCAGTAAGGAAGACGTACTTAAAAAGGCAGAGTAATTGTTCAAGTCGACTTCCTTACCAGGTACTTATTTATTTTATGTTTGTTATTTTGAATAACTGCTAAAATGAAATACGGAATACTTAGCTCATAATAATGTCAACATGTAATGCTGGTCTCTACCCACCCCCCTGGGTGTGAATCAGCTATATGATCATCGGGTAAGTTTAATATTGAAAAATGTTATTTTCATTAGTAAAATAAATTTTTGAATATACTTACCCGATGATCATAAATTAAAGGACCCACCCGTCCTCCCCAATAGAGACCCAGTGGACCGAGGAGAAAATTGGTTCTGTGTTGACATCGAGTACTTGAGTACCTACTTGACAGATGGCGCTGTTGATGTACACCCCCACCTGTATAGCGATCGCTGGCGTATTCCGCCCGTAGGTTTTTTTGTCGGGCAGCAGAGCTGACAGCTATATGATCATCGGGTAAGTATATTCAAAAATTTATTTTACTAATGAAAATAACATATTTACACTATATTTTTCCTAAACTCTGGGACCAAACTTATCACACCAATAATTATTTATAAAAGGTTATAAGAGTAATTTTTTACTTATAAAAAAGTAGATTAAGATTTGTTCAAGAATTTTTAATGTATAGATACATTTCATCACATAGATATCAGCCATTTTTTTTTGCTATATTCTTCTACATTCTTGTCTCCTTTATACTTGAGAACCACATAGTCAGTTACTTAAATTGCATGATCCTGTTTAAAGAATAAGAAGACAGACCACTGAATTGTATTTGATAACTTTTAATCTACAAATTTATTTGCAGCCTGATGACCGAGGAACTGTCAATGGCATTCCAGTGCTGCGCATCATACGTCGAGGAGCTGAAGCCATTCACTATTTAGAATCCTCTCTAGAGGCTGGAAGTAAGGTTACTCAGAAGGTTGACTGGCAGCGGAGACATGATCACATGCAACAACACTCAGCTCAGCACCTCATATCTGGTGATAAAAGAGATTTTGACGAAGGAAAAATCTATTTCTGGGCGAGGAACCTGTGTCGCTCCGGAAAATGCTCCTTATAGCACCATTTCTAATGTATAAATACTGCTAAATATACCAGAGATAAAAGTTGCATGGAATGCCAGGAATAAACCCAGCTCGCTCACTCTAATTGAGTGTCGGTATAGTAACTGGGACGTGTTAGAACCACAACCAGAGGTCCCTTACCAGTTAGTCCTCTCCTTCCTCAATATCCCCCGATACTACGAGGTGCCGTTCTACTTCCGACTACTGCCCTCTACTACGACTACCCTCTCCCCACCCCTACCACTTCCCACGCTTCTTCCCCCATTCCTACTAGCACCCCAAGCTTGGACTAGCCTAGGGTGAGGGAAAAAAGGGGGGTGGGTTCACTGGGCGACACAGGTTCCTTGCCCAGAAATATTTTTTCTTCGTCAAAATCCCTTTTCTGGGCTTGACCTGTGTTGCTCCGTGAAATAATAACAGAGAATTGGTCCTAATGCTTGGGAACACACACAAAGGTAAGGAACTGAAATAAAATAGAATATTGAATTAAGAGAGTTTAATAGCAAATCTTAAACTACCAATCTCTTAAAGTACAATACAGTACTCATCCAGAGACCCAAAATTAAAAGTTAAAAATTTTGGGAAAACTCCCAACAAACAAAGATCATGAGATGTTCAATTATAACAAGAAAAGACATAAATAAATTATATACATCATAACCATGGGGTAGGGTGGAAACCAAATGAATGACAAAGGTATGGTAGGGAGAGTCGGCAAGGCGCAGGTGACGGCCCGCTCCTTATAAGGAGACAAGGCACTAAAAGAAAAAAGAGATAAGAAGATAGGACGTAGTTACAATGGTTCCGCTATATCTGGACGAACTACGTTCCCTGCTGCCACTGTTGCAAATTTAAGGGCCTCTAAAGATTCCAAATAGTGGCGTTTGAAGACTGTTGGTGATTTCCAGCCTGTGTATCTTTTTAATTCTTCAAAATTCATGTGATGGAAATAATTAACTGATGTTGCCACTGCTCGGATATCATTGGCATGTGGGACTGAAGCAGGATTGGCTTGCTTAATAAAATAAAGAATCTGCTGCCTAATTTCTTTCAGGGAAATAGTTCCTCCATGTTCTCAAATAAACAAAGGGCCTGAAGGTGTATTAGTAGTTCTATTCAAATAAGCTTTCAGAGTGTTAACAGGGCACATGGAGAGATCCTGAGAAAGTGGGACAATCTTCCACGGGGTCCATCTATTCTGGGATCCTCATTCTTTGCTAAGAATCGTCTATCTGGAGAGAGTAAGACCTTACCAGAAGAAAGAAAGTAATGTGACCTGGCTCTCTAGATAATGCCGAGAGTTCAGATATTCTGGCTCCTGAAGCTAAACTTACCAAAAATAACGTTTTTCTAAGAATCGTTACATAAGATCATGAGTCATTATATATATCAGAAGCCAATTTAAGGACATCATTTAGAAACCAAGAAACCACGTGTGGACGAGTTGCTGGTTTTAGCCAAGCACAAGCTTTGGGGATAGATGAAAAATACGAATCCATAAGGTCAATATTGAACCCGAACTGAAATATTTTCTTCAAAGCGGACTTAATTGTGATAATAGTACCAGCAGCTAGTCCCCCTTCAAACAAAGTTTTGAAAAAGGTAACTGCCAGATTGGCAGTCATCGTCTGAACATCCGAGTCTTTCAAAAACTTCGCTAACTTCTTAACAGCAGAATCATATTGCCGAAGGGTGGAATCCCTCTTGTCCAACTCCAGGAACAATGTGTTAAGAGGATCGATGTCAGCATCCTTCTGTGCCGCAAATTTCATGAAGTCCATAAAGTTAGGGCACTCAGAATTCTTGAGGAAGCTGACACATTGCGAGTTTGTACTGTTTGCGTTAACTTCGGGTTGGGGAGTCCCAGTACCGCCAAGAGAGGAAACCAGTTGCTTTTTGGCCAATTGGGAGCCACTAGAGCAATCTGTCCTTTGAAAGTCCTGAGCCTGTCCAGAACTTTCATCAGCATGTTTATAGGAGGAAACAGGGAAATCCTCCGCCAGGTGTTCCAATCGATAGACATGGCGTCCGTGGTAGAGGCCAGAGGGTCCAAGTTGGGGGCTACATAACATTGTAGTTTGTGGTTTGATTCCGTGGTGAATAGATCCACTTGAAGATCCGGAACTTGCTGGCAAATCCAACGGAATAACTCTTGGTCCAGGAACCATTCCGACTCCAGCGGGGTCGTCCGTGAAAGTGCTTCGGCGACTACGTTCCTTACGCCCGCCAGGTGAACTGCTGACAAATGCCAATGGTTCTTTGTTGCCAGTGAAAATATTGCAATCATCACCTGATTTATGTGACCTGATTTGGAACCTCCCCTGTTGATGCAGTGAACTATCACTGCGCTGTCTAGAATTAATCTGATATGTTGATTCTTTGACGGGGAGAGCCGTTTTAGAGTCAAGAATACCGCCATGGCGTCTAGAATATTGATGTGCAACTGACGAAAAGTCACTGACCACAAACCTTGGACCTTTTCGAATGGGAAGTAACACCCCCCCCCCCCCCAACCGCTTAGGGAGGCGTCTGTATGGACTACTAACGCCGTCAGAGGGAAATGAGGAGGTACCGACTTTGCCATATTTCTGACTTTCGTCCATAGGTGAAGTCTTTTTCCTTAGGATAGATGGAATCCGAGAAACCTTGTCTCGTCTTTGGTTGTTTGCCCTGGACCGCCAAACTCGATTGATGTCCTTCAATTTGGCTTTCGGTAGAACGTCTGTTACGGAAGCAAATTGGAGTGAACTTAAGATCCTTTCTTGGTTTCTCCGAGATGTTAATTTGTCCTTGAAAAATCTTTTCGTGTTCTTTGCTATCTTTTTCCCCTTTTTTGGAGGAATTGACAGTTTGTGGGTGGACAGGTTCCAATGTAGACCTAACCACTGGAAGCATGATGCCGGCGTCAGGCGGGACTTTTTGAAATTTACTCGGAACCCTAAGTGTTCCAGAAACTTTATTACTTTGTCCGTTGCCTCGCGACATTCCTTGTCGCTGTTGGCCCAATTAAGCCAATCGTCTAGATAGGCCACTAACTGTATTCCTTGAGTTCTCAGCTCCTGGACCACTGTTTCCGCTAACTTCGCGAATATTCTGGGAGTGATATTGAGACCGAACGGCATCACCTTGAAGGTGTATGCCTGTTTGCCTAACTTGAACCCTAGAAAAGGGCGAAAATGTCGCGCTACCGGAACATGATAATAAGCGTCTGTAAGATCTATAGAGGTGGTGACGGCCCCACGGGAAAGTAAGGTTCGTACCTGCGAGACGGTCAGCATATGGAACTTGTTGTATTGAATGTATGTATTCAAATGAGACATCTAAGATGACTCTTCGTTTGTCGGAGTCTTTCTATGGCACGCTGAATAAGCGACCTTGAAACTTTAAACGCTTTACCTCCTTTATTGCATTCTTGAAAAGGAGGTCTTGTGCGAAAAGCGGGAGATCTGCCGTTGGACTCTGATAAAAACTGATTGGGGGGGTTTTGGGGGCTTGAATCCAACTCCACCCTAGGCCCTTTGATACTATGCTGTGTGCCCATTTGTTGAACGTCCAACGGCTCCGGAAAAGGTATAGCCTCCCCCCTACCTGAGGAGTCTCACTGGTTCACAGAAGGTCTGCTACCACGGCTCCCTCGGAATCCTCTGCCCCTCCCGGAAACCCGACCGCCTCCTCTGTGGCGAAAGGGTTCCCTAGTCCTACTCCCTCTCGCCTGCCTATTATACCCGTGAGCCAGGCCTTGGGAGTCAAAGGCAGGGTTATAAGCAGGCGAAGTAGAGAACGAAGTCAATGGTTGAGGTGGCTGGCTTACCAACACAAATTGTTGTTGGGGCTGAAGTTTAGAGCTGGAAGGATGACACACCTGGGGTACAGGCAATGCCTGCACCACAGGTTGGGCTTGTGAACTCTGGAAGGCAAGAAACCTTCTCGGTCTTTTCCTGCCTCGTAACTGCGTCCCGATGGGTTCGAATTTCCTCTTAGGGATGAGACCCCACCTAACTCTGAGGGTCTGATTGACCCTGGCTGCTTCACTGAGGACGTTGTTCACCACATCATCTGGGAAAAGATCTGCCCCCAGACCGAGGCTTTAATCAGCCTGTTAGGCTCATGCCTAATGGAAGCCTCCGCTAAAACGTGCTTCTGGCAAGAACGACGAGCTACTGCAAAGTCGTATGCATCACACTGAAGTGTGTGAAGCAAGGATTTTGTCAAGATCTTAAAAAGAGGCTCATCGGCGTATACCAACGAAGACATCTCCGCCGTTTTAGCCTAGTTGATAGACTTACTCAGTCTGACTCGTGCCTCATACTCCGTCCTAATTAGCGAATCCGGTAACCTGGGAAGATGTTCACTGAACTGTGCGGTCGCACAGTCTGGATTCAACTTGCCCGTCGTGAAGGTAGCCAGGGCATCAACCCCGCAGTCTAGGTCCCCTGGAAACAGCAAAGAAGTCAGGTCTGTCTCCTTAAGTTGTGGCATAGGCTTGTCCTCCATAGCCACTTGCAAAGTAGGGTCCACCACCTTGGTGGTGCATGGAGTAGGGGTCTGCCCTTCGACCACGAACATAGTATACGCCCCTTTATGAGGGGTTAACTTCGTATTAACACACTCCCTCTTAGTCAGGGTCCGGACCCAGGCAGACTGAGCCTGCTCTTTCTGGAATATGACAGTTTCTTTTGGAACTTTATCTACCCTGACTAGCGCGTCCTCTGTCAGGCGCTCATAACCAGGGAAGGGGCACTGCAAACATGGCGGATAGAACTCAAAGTCCTCAACCGGACGGGTACCACAGCCCTCAATAGTCATAGTCAACATGCTCTCGGAGAACGAGACATGAAGGGCCAACCGCCACGGGTTGCTTTTAACAAACGCCGGAAGCTTTGACGCATCCGGGACCACAAACTGGTGTTGCTGCGGGAGCCCGGACCTCAAGAGATTCTCAAGCATGTTCTCTTGATTCTGCAGTCTTTGGGCGAAAGAGTCCATCGACTGTAGACGATCGGCAATAGGGCCAATCTGGGATTAAACGATACTCCCCATCTGCTCCATGAGCTGGCTCGAAAAGGTCACTGGATCAAAAGCCAGTTCTGGCGACTTTGCCTTTGAGCTTCTCGCTCTCGAGCCCTGGGTTGGCGGAGGAACCTTTGCTGAGGCCGTCCGACGCTTAGAAACCGAGGATGGCCTTGCGGGGAGTGATTTGAGTAATTTAGAAGGACTAAATAAAAATATTAAATAGTACTCCATATATATTTCATCCTTCTGTCATGTAATGTTAGTCGATGAAATGTAATCATAAATATTCGGAGCTCTTGGGAACGATGGTTGGATTAACCGTGAACCAGTCTGTCAGACCAGGAGAAAGAGATTTATCATGATCCTTCTCAGCATTCGTAACACCCACCGGAGTGGGAAGTGTAAGCAAGGTAAGGGACGAGCGGACCAGGAACAACCATCGAGAATCCTTAGACTCCGGGATGCATGATTCATTACATTAAAAATACAAACATACTAAAATGAACTAAAACTTAATGACAACACAGAAAAGGAGTATAGCGCCGGAATACATGCGTAAATCCGGTGCGAAAAATCAAATGCTATTGTAAATATATTTACCAGTAAACAATAAGCTCTGTCTAAGCCCATCTCCTGGACCAACCATCCATAAAATTTCGTAAACAAATATTGGAAAAATTAATGGATCAGAACAGAGTAGAATATCTGAATCCGATCAAAGAATCATAGCTACTATTTTATAGATAAGATTCTCAAATTATCCCAGCCCTCCCGGAACGGAAGGATAACAAGGATGGAGTACCAGGGAAATGGGGGGGGGAAGATACGAGGCGAGAAGCATGCTCAGTCCTGCGTGCCTGGTAGCCCACCATGACGAGACGAGGAGAGAAGGCTACCCGCGTCGACGCACGGAGTGTATGAGCCAGCCTCTACCTCAGGTGACTTCCCGTTTTCTATAAAAGCACGTGACCCAAGCCCACCACCCGATGTAGGGAGTGGTGAAAGGCCTATAGGGGGAATTGGGGTGGGACTACCCTCCAAAACACAAAGAAAAGACCCGATGAGGCAGTAGGCATGTGGCTTCCCGCGAAAGCTCGCAGATAACAATAACAACAATAATAATAATGTGGCAGACGTGATATACAAATAAATAGGCTATAACGTCACTGAGTAAAAAAGGGAGAGGAACACGGCGTAAAAGGAATGTATAGCCTAACCCTCCAAAATGGCCGACCTGGACAGGAAACCACACTACTCTAATCATTAACTAGCCCTCCAAAATTGGGTAAAATACCAACCTGGTCAGGTAGTCCCTAAATAAAGTAAAAACGTGTTCCGATTCCCCTTGAAATACTCAAAATGAACAAGTTAACCAAGATAGAAAATAGATATATTGAAGGGGAAGCTCACGGGGTAGGCTACCGTCCGAAGCCGCGTACTGCTCGGTCGGGTAAGCTAACTAACAACGTCCAAATAGCCTAAATAAATGTCAACAACCATGCCAAAACACTGTTTAAGATGTCTAAAAACAACTAAATGAGACTTGAATTAGTGTGAGGAACTAATTGAAAGTCGCACATAACAGAGATCAGGCGGTAGCGACACCAAAATGGCCGCCAATATACCTGTAAGGGAAGGCATCATACAAAGCGGCTGAGACTAAAATCAACAAAATTATTAATTTAACGTGTTTCGCAACCTATAATTATCAAAACAGACAATTGTAATACTCAACTTGGGAGCAGGGATCTCCAAAACGTCTGACATCTTCAAAAACACTGAAACACAAAGCTATGAAAACAACACGTCTGAATCTCACTGGTGCTAGAAAGGAATGGGGGAAGAAGTGTGGGAAGTGGTAGGGGTGGTGGGGGGATGGTAGTCGTAGTAGAGGGCAGTAGTCGGATGTAGAACTTCCCCTCGTATCGGGGGATATTGAGGAAGGAGAGGACTAACTGGTGAGGGACCTCTGGTTGTGGTTCTAACACGTCCCAGTTACTATACCGACACTCGATTAGAGTGAGCGAGCTGGGTTTATTCCTGGCATTCCATGCAACTTTTTTCTCTGGTATATTTAGCAGTATTTATACCTTAGAAATGGTGCTATAAGGAGCATTTCTCGTAGCGACACAGGTCAAGCCCAGAAATTTCTTTATTAATAGTTGTTCCGACGTATATACAAACCCCCCTCTATTTATAAGGTACTGTATACTTTCGGCGCATGTCAATTTTAGTGAGGGATAACTACCCCATCCGCTAGTTAGCGGGTGGTGGGTTGGGTAGACTGGCTACCTGGCTCACTCACACCTCTCGGCTGAGTAACCACTTTACTTTATGGCTCGGTATAGGACGGACTTGCTGCCCTTCTCTCCCGCAAAGACTTGCCTTGATTGTTTTTCTGTTTTATTTTTTTTTTTTTTTTCTTGTGTGTTTTCATTTATCTTACATATATATGAGTGTATATATGTATAAATGGAAATATACGTTGTTAGATACTTGTAACTTTGCTGTTGACAACGTATCCGACTGCCTCCGCCGTAAGGGAGTTGTCATTGCCGCCCTCCCTGCGACTGTTGGTGTGCAGGTTCTTAACACTGCTGTGTGTTTTTTTTCATCACTGAATTAAAGTGTATAACAGTTCAGCTCCCTTTTGAGGAATTATCTTAGAAGGAAGGTGACTTATTCCCTGAATAGTGTATTTTGTGCATCGGAACGTGAATTGTAATTGATCACAACTTCCTTTTGTCACAGGTAGCAGCGACGTAGAACACAAGGCCGAGTGCTACGGCCGCCCTGTTCGTTATCCTGCGCTCCATGTGGTAGCTCGTGAGCTTCCCTCGTTACGAGGTAGCATTCGCTGTCAACCTTCAACTTAATGTTCCTCCTTCGAGGGGAACTTTTTCTCTCTCTGCGAGAGTGATTTTTTTTACACCTATGCTTTTTTACCATAGAGCTGGGAGAAAGCTTTACTTAGGCTATGTCCTCTTGCGGGAGGACTTCTCTCTCGTTCGCGAGAGAGATTTTTACGCCTACGCTTTTTTCCCATAGAGCTGGGAGAAAGCTTGCCTTAGGAGATGTCTTCCTTTGGGAGAACTCTCTCGTTCGTGAGAGAGTCTCTCTTACGCCTACGCTTTTTTCCCATAGAGCTGGGAGAAAGCTTGTTTTAGGCAATGTCCTTCATCGGGAGGACTTCACTTTCGTTCGCGAGAGAGATATTATTAAGCCTACCCATTTTTCCCATAGAGCTGGGAGAAAGCTTGTCTTTGGCGATGTCCTCCTTCAGGAGGACTTCTCCCTCGTTCACGAGAGAGAGATTTTACGCCTACTCTTTATTCCCTTAGAGTTGGGAGAAAGCTTGTCTTAGGCGATCTCCTTCGGGAGAACTTCCCTCTCGTTCGCGAGAAATAACTTGTAGGAGCTTACTGATCCACCAGGGGCGGTGGCAGAGCTTTCTCCGAAGCAGGTTATTCCTTTGGGGGAACGAGTCTCTCGTCCTCGAGAGAAGACCGCCTCTGGGCATCGGTGGTCCCCCGTTATGCTTATGGTTCTCCTTCATGGGCGGAGCGAGACCCTTATCTTAAGCGACATTCTCCTTCGGGAGAACAAACCTCTTATGTGGAGGTGTTATCTTTGAACCTGCTGGTTCTCCTTGATCCTTCGGGGTCTCGTTACGATCATCCTTTGGGCTGGCATGATCTTTGAGCCTTCGGGCTCTCGTCATGTTGATCCTGCGGGTTCTCATGACAGTAGGAGTCCTTTGGAACTCTGCTCGAAACCTTCGGGTTTCAGTTACGCTGAACCTTCGGGCTCTCGTAACTATGGTAACGTTAAGCCTTCGGGAACTAGTGCCATCAATCACGCTAACCTTTCGGCATCTCGTGACAGGAGAACCTCGGTTCCTCGTTACGGTCACTCTGTCACTTCGGTGTTTTGTGACAGGGAAACTTCGGTTTCTCATTGCGCTGACCCTTTGGGGTCTCGTAACATTAGGTACGCTGAATCCTTGGGCTCTCGTAACTTTAGTCACTGACACTTTGGTGTTTTGTGACAGGGAAACTTCGGTTTCTCGTTACGCTGACCCTTCGGGGTCTCGTAACATTAGTTACGCAGAACCCTTGGGATCTCGTAACTTTAGTCACTCCGACACTTCAGTGTTAAGTGACAGGGAACTTCGGTTTCTCGTTGCGCTGACCCTTCGGGGTCTCGCAACACAGGCTACGTTAAGCCTATGGTCTCTCGTGCCCTTGATCACGCTGATCCTTCGGGGTCTCGTGACAGAGAAACTTCCGTTTCTCGTTTGCGCTGACCCTTCGGGGTCTCACAACGCAGTTCACGCCCAACCTTTGGGTTCTCGTGATCATAGCCATGCTTTTATGATAGAGTTTGGGGACTCTTGTTGTGTTGACCGTTCGCGCTCACACAACACAGACTATCTTGAACCTTCGGGTGAACGTAGTAGTGAGTACTCTCGCCACACTGAGAGCTCTCGCGCGCAAATTGGCGTGCACGGACGATCGGGCGCACACGACCGGTTTGGCATGCATGATCAAATTGATGCGCGCGATCAAATTGGTGCTCACGACCTATGGGGCGCGCACGGCCGATCTGGCGCGCGCGATCGGATTGGCGCCCACAGCCGATGATGGAGCGCGACCATATTGACGCGCGCGCACGAATATGTTGGCGCGCACGCGAACACCTGGGCGCAGGCAATCAGTTGGGGTGGGCGAACAACTCTTATGACAGAGTTTTACGAACTCTCGTTGCGCGAAGTGTTCACGAGTGCGCAAGAGTTTTGCTCTCATGACAGAGTTTTCGAGCTCTCGTCCCGTGAATTGTTCACGCGCGCCCAACGTCATCAAGAGTTTTGCTCTTATGACAGAGGGATGCCTGCTGTCTGGGGGTTTGCGAATCTCTACAGGTAACTGTGACACAGTTCCTCTGGGTCCTGGTCACGGATTCCTGAAAATTCCATCAGGAATTGGCGACGAAGTCCCTACTGGTTCTCGGCACAACGTCCCTTAAGGTCGTGGGAGGGAATTCGCAAATGGATTCTGAACCCCTGGGTTCTCATCCGAATCTCCTGGTTTCCGCGATCCAGAGTTTTTTCTGGGGACTCTGTGGTTGGCACACACACACACCCCACGGGATGGGTCTTCCAAAGGTGTGACTTGTTGCGTCACTCTGCACTCCCAGATGATTATTATATCAGTTTGTCTGGTTTCGCCAGCACCGATCCTTTCGTTTTCGAGTGAACCACGGTCATCTTTCCTCCACCTTCCCACTCTATCGGGTGGTTAGGTTAGCAGACGGAAATGAGTGAGGAATGAAAAATTCTTTACATTCCAGTTCATTTCCCCTGACAGGCCTTGCCTTATTTAGAAGGTAGTTTTCTCACTAGCGAGAAAGCGTTCGATGGCAACCCCTTCGGGTAAGCGTTCTATGGCAACCCCTTCGGGTAAGCGGTCGATGGCAACCCCTTTGGGTGAAGTGTTCGATGGCAACCCCTTCGGGTAAGCGGTCGATGGCAATTATGTCTGGCCTTCTTGAAGCAAACCCTGACAAACGAGACCACCCTTTTCGGGAGACTCGTTCCTGAGAAGTTTTTACAGAACTTCAATGGGTATTGTTAAAACTTCATGAAGGCCGTTGGCTGTCCCGGAGCATGTGCTCTAGCCAAGACAAAATCGTGAGGTTATTGTCTTAAACTCGGTCCTACTGTATGATGGAGGCAGCCTCCCCCGTCATTGTGCTGTGGGTATAACGCCTTGCCTTTTACACGATAGGCTTCCGAGACTTTTATTCTATCCTTAAAGGGTTATTGTTTCGAACAATTAGTCCCGAAGGATCATTGTTAGCTGACGTTAAAAGAACCATAGCAACAGCGTGTGCAACTTTTAATTACATTTACGAATGTTTCAAACCCCGCCCACAGGTAACCAGACATCTGTTTCTGTGTAATGAACTCTGGCTAGCCCCTCACATAAAGAGGAGGGGTAAACCAAAGGGGAAATGATCGCCTCTATAACTGTATATTTTGTTTGAGAACATGTTCGCTCTCATTCAAGAAAATATTACAGTTAGTCAACGATCAAAATTCTTTCGGCAATAATGTTGCGATTCGTCGCACATACATTATTCCCGCAACTGGATTTGTTGCAAACATTTCCTGGAGGCAGAGAATACGCATGCACTAGCGCAAATGGACAAGTACAGTACATATATGTATGCAAGCAATCTTTATACCAATAAGGGCCATATACATCTTGCAATTAGAACTTTGTTCTATTAAGTTGTATATTTATATCCCTTACTGAAATCAGGTTATTCTGTACATTACTTGGCTCCTTTCCTGTAACCAGACATACGGCATTTACGTTCTGCCTCCTTATAGGCATTTTTTCCTTTCCCCTGATCGGAAGTCTTAGTCTCCTACAAAGGCTTTTGCTGGAAACTTCTCATAAGCATATCTGATCCCTAGTAGGGAACATTTAAAATAAATGCTAGGTTACTGATCGGAGACGGGGAAGTACAAACGTTTTTTTGTCCTAAGTAGGAGAAACCGCCATTACGAACGTTGAAAACTGAGTTCCGGACACGACTTTTATGTCGAACTACGCATGTATGCTTGCCATGCTCACAGTTCGGTGTTACTACTCCATAGTAGACTTATGCTCTTTACCCACCCAACAATATATTGAAGCTACGTCTCAATCCCCTCTTGGGTTTGGTTGGACGAGTTCGGTGATTACTGTGCAGATTCTTGTCCGGAAAGCGATCTCTATGGAGATTCGCTATTATAACATAAGCTGTACTGATTAACTGTTTTTCTGTTTGGTATCGGTCTTATTCGGCCAACCACACTGGTTTAGTGGCAGTTGGAGGAAGAACAGGCTGTTCCCCTTCGTTGCAAGAACGTGCAATTAGTTACACGTCTCGAGATGTGTTTATTGCTATGCACTCTCCCCCCTCACCGCTGGACAATCCGTGGATGATGGGTGGCAGACGAGAGCTTCTGCAAAGAGGCCTGTCTTCTTGTCTTCCCTCTGGATCTGATGCTCTCTTTAATGCATCAAAAGAGAGGGGGGGGGGGGGGCGCATATGCCGCACCATTCCAGCCTCGTCCATTGGCCCGATTCTGAAAGGTACCAGCATTCACTTCTCTTAGAGAACCATCTAGCAGTACGAAGCCCCAGATGGACAGAGGACAACTAGTTGCCCCCATCTGCTTGCGTCATTCCTGGTACAGGAATGTGCTTGCAAAACCACCCACATAGTGGGCTCCTAGTGTCTTGGAATCATCTTGTATCCAGCAAAGTCTTAACTTTGTGAGGTCCCCGACTGTGGTTATGCTGGCAGCGGCCCTGATCTTCAGCCTCCCACTCGACCGTTCCCCAGTCCCGGAACACCAGGCCTTCAAACAAGATGTATTCCAAGATCGGTGGGGCGGCCTAGAGGTGTGCCTTGGTTTTTTTTTCCCCCATTCGGTCTGGTGAAAAAGTCCTCAGCCAAGTCAGGATAAGCAAGGTCTTATCAAAGACTCCAATAGCTTCGCTATGGCATCCTGCAGACTAGTTCCCAGACCTTCTGCAGCCCCTGACGGAGCTCCAATAGCCTCGCTATGGCAACCCGCAGAATGGTTCCTGGACCTTCTACAGCTCCTGACGGAGTTCCAAGGGATCTTCCTCTACGGCACGATCTTCCAAGCAGCCACATACTAACACTTTCCTAAGCCGTAGCTTTGCTTAGACCTCATGCCTGGGACGATCCTACACAACCCCTCTCAGAGAGGCCTTTCGCAACAAGTTACGGAAAAGATGTTTAGGCTCCTCAGACACTTTTCAGCATTGGTCTTCCAGGCGAAGTGTTCGGTCCTTTGTGACTGATGTCGAGGAAAGGGGATTCTCTCCCATCGATCTCTTTACTTATACAAGTGTGAGATAACTTGTCCCCCGTCGGATCTCAACCTCCTCCTGGGAACGCGGTTCGGGTCCTTCAGTCTCTGAAGGCCCCTCTCTACGAACCTTATGCCCAGCAGCAGATCCCTTCCTTACACGGAAGACGCCCTTTCTACTCGCTTGTCTTTTGACTAAGAGAGTTAGTGTGTTGTATGATCCATCTTCTGATGTCTCCTACCCTAGGAGACGGTGATAAGTAATCCTCAGCGGCGTCCCTGAGTGGATTGCCAAGACTCAAAATCCGAGTGTGCTGTACCCTAGGTGCAGCCCATTTCGAATAAAGTGTCTTCGTTCGGTAACCGAAAACCCATCAACTGGAGTTTTACCCAGTGAGGAGTATGTGGGGTTACCTTAAAAGAACGATACCAGCTCACCCCCGTGTGTCGGCACTGTTGACCAGCACGGGGAAGGTCAAGAGGAGGACCTCAAGTATTTCCTTCCCCTCTGGGATCGGAAGGCAATTGAGGTTACTCTCAATCTAGACTCTCCTCTATCCTAAGACCCAGAGCTCGTAACGTCAGTAGCGTGGTTACGTCCCTGGCGTTCAAGAAACTACTCTGTGGTGCAGATACTTTAAATGGGCATGTGGAAGCGTCAATTGACCTTCACGGCCCACTACCTGCAAAGACGTAACCCACAGGAACATGGAGACCTTTTCCATTGGTCCTGTGGTGGTCGCACAACAAATGGTCTAAACACCTCAGGCTCCTTGTTGGACAAGTAGCAGAGGGTTGAGGGCTGAGGCTACCTGGGTTAGTCTGGGGTGAATAAGTAAGAATGCCTGGCTCCTTTCTTCATTTCACCCTCTCCCCTCTGGTGAAAACAGCTCCGCAAGCCTCAGCATAGCTGACCTCACCTCGCTCCAGGTAAGACCCATTTCCCTTGTGCCTCCTAAGTATAGAAGAATACTTTGTTACGTCCCCAATACCTTTTAGAGGGAGGGTATTGGGTAAATCTTTAAGAACAATAGCCTCTGTACTTGAGCTCCTGTGCTAAAGACAAGCCACACTGTTAGTTCCACTCAAACACAAGCTTCTGCAGGCCGCTATCAGTGCATTACCTCATATCAGCACTTGATTTTAGCTAGGGTAGGGTCCCATCTACTATCGATCACAGATCGAAATAGAGAGGACCCCGGGTCATGACCAAGGCCATTTGGTAAGGACTTCCTCCCTCCTAAGAGTAAGTCACCCTAAAAATAGCGGAGGGTTTTTATCTACGTCGGAACAAATAACAAATTTGTAAGTAATTTGTATTTTTCCTAGTATACAAACCTGGAGCTATTTATATAAATTGGTCCGCCACCCTGTCCCCCGAGAAGTCCTGCCATAAAGCAAAGAGGTTACTCAGCCTAGAGGTGTGAGTGAGCGAGGTAGCCAGTTTACCCCACCCCCCACCCGCTAACTAGCGGATGGGGTAGTTATCTCTCACTAAAATTATCATGGCTCGTCTTTCAGCTGCGCCGAAAGTATACCCTATAAATAGCTCCAGGTTTGTATACTAGGAAAAATACAAATTACTTACAAATTTATTTTTGTACAGTAATTAATTTGCCTTCCAATAAATTATGTAGATTTGGGTTTGTTCCGTAACCGAAATACAAACCACGCTATTTACAGAGGGTTTACCTTTTAGTGCAGCTGAAATGGCGAGCCATTAGAATTTAACGAGGGTGTATTACCCCCGCGCTAGTTAGCGGGGGGGTAGGGGAGTGGTAGCTAGCTACCCCTCCCCCCCCTCACACACAGATGAATGCTCACTTTCACTTTTGGCTCGGACTGTGACAGACGTCTCTGTCTTGGTCCTCTCTTGGCAGCCATTGTTTGTTTTGTCTTTACTTAATCGTTTACTTTTCATTTACTCAATATATATGTAAACATGTTTTCATGTTTGTATATATATTTGAGTATAGAAATCAGTAAGTTTCCTTTTCAGAGTTGTGTGTGTAGTGTACGATATCTACGTGGAGTCTTCGGCAGTTAGGCCACCACAGCGTAATTTTATGGGTGGCGATCGAGTTTGACTTATGTCTTTCTCTCTCTCTCTCTCTCTCTCTCTCTCTCTCGTGAGGTCGTTCACCCTTTTACTACGTGTTACTACGCCCTTGTAGCTTCCTTTCCACGTGGGGGGGTTGCTACGCCGTACGTTTGTCTCAATTAGTTTATGAATCTAATTGTAGTTTTTTTTTTTTTTAATTACATAATTACATAGTTACATAATTATAATTGTTATAATTCTGTTTTGGTTACAGCTCTCCTTCCGTGAGTGTAAGTGGTTGTGAGGGCACGTGCCTGTTGTGTAATTCTTGTTTCCTTTCCCTCGGGATTCCTCTTCGGAGCCTTCCCGGGGGAATGAATGTGTACTAATGTTATTTGTTTTATTTTTTTTTTTACAGTTACCGATCTAGTTCGTTTCTGTAATATGGCAACGGTGTGAGCTGTCTTGTTGAGTCCTGGGGATTCGGCTGTTGCTGCCTCCCCCCTTGTATTTTCGTCAGAGCCGTGTCTCCTCCTACTGGAAGTACTCCCGTGACGACGGACAGCTCTCCAGTTCATTTTAGAACTCTCAGGATCTTGGGCGGGTAACTTTCCTTCCGAGGGAAGTTTTTCCTGTCCAGGCTTGAGTTTTTCCCCTTTTGGGGGGTTCTTCTCTTGCCTTTTTTTCGTGCGACTATGCTCTTGGTGCTGAGCGATCACACCTGCAGTTTCGCTCAAGGGGCTGGGCAACTGCAGGAGCTCCTCTTCGGAGGATTGCTCCTTTTAGGTCACTGGCTGACCAGTCTCTTCTACGAAGTGTTTCTCTTTCGTTCGCGAGAGAGTACACTCATAGAGACTCCTCTTCGGAGGATTCTTCTGTTGCTGTTGGCCTCCCTCGCCGTAAGGCCCACCGTCCGCCTTGTCGTAAGGGCCTCTCACCTCCCTATAAGGATGCTAGAGGCGCCTTTTTGAATCTCCGTTTGCAGCCTACAACTCCTTTTTCTTGATCTTCCGCCTTGGTGCAGATGGACAGCAGTCTGATCTCGTCTTCCGACGGGCAACGGTCTTCCTGACGGACAACGGTCTTCCCGACGGACAACGGTCTTCCGACGGACATCAGTCTCCCGGCGGACAGACAACGGTCTTCCGACGGACATCAGTCTCCCGGCGGACAGCGATCCCTTCGGGGCAAAGGGTTGCCTCCCACGGGGGTTCTTCCCTTGCGTGTCAGGGTTCCCCTGCGCGCCCTTCTGCTGTGTTCTCTCCTGCTCCTGCTCAGTGTTAGTTCACAGGCGCTCTCCTGCTCATCAGCGCTCTCCTGTTCGTCAGCGCTCTCATGATGATCATCACTGCTGTTCCTGTTGGTCCTGTTACGCGCCCTGTGCGCCCACGTTCGCCCTCGCGATCTAGAACTTCGGTTCAGGTCGGGGTCAAGGACTCTTCTTCTATGCGCAGGCTTCCACGCGTTGCCTTCTGCTCGTCAGCGATCATCAGCTCGCCAGCGATCACCTGTCTCTCGGCGATCTCCGGATCGCCCGCGTGTGTTACAGCCGGCACGCCAACGTTCTCCAACACTTCTGAAGGAACATGGTTCGCCAGCTACTAGCTCACCTGCGCATGCTGCTCACCATCGCGCGATCGCCTACCTACGGATGCTGCTCGCCATCGCGCGACCCTCAACTGCGGATGCTGATTGCCATCGCGCGACCGCCCACCTGCGGATGCTGATTGCCATCGCGCGACCGCCCACCTGCGGATGCTGATTGCCATTGCGCGACCGCCCACCTGCGGATGCTGATTGCCATCGCGCGACCGCCCACCTGCGGATGCTGATTGCCATCGCGCGACCGCCCACCTGCGGATGCTGATTGCCATCGCGCGACCGCCCACCTGCGGATGCTGATTGCCATCGCGCGACCGCCCACCTGCGGATGCTGATTGCCATCGCGCGACCGCCCACCTGCGGATGCTGATTGCCATCGCGCGACCGCCCACCTGCGGATGCTGATTGCCATCGCGCGACCGCCCACCTGCGGATGCTGATTGCCATCGCGCGACCGCCCACCTGCGGATGCTGATTGCCATCGCGCGACCGCCCACCTGCGGATGCTGATTGCCATCGCGCGACCGCCCACCTGCGGATGCTGATTGCCATCGCGCGACCGCCCACCTGCGGATGCTGATTGCCATCGCGCGACCGCCCACCTGCGGATGCTGATTGCCATCGCGCGACCGCCCACCTGCGGATGCTGATTGCCATCGCGCGACCGCCCACCTGCGGATGCTGATTGCCATCGCGCGACCGCCCACCTGCGGATGCTGATTGCCATCGCGCGACCGCCCACCTGCGGATGCTGATCGCCATCGCGCGACCGCCCACCTGCGCATGCTGATCGCCATCGCGCGACCCTGCGGATGCTGATCGCCATCGCGCGACCCTGCGGATGCTGATCGCCATCGCGCGACCCTGCGGATGCTGATCGCCATCGCGCGACCCTGCGGATGCTGATCGCCATCGCGCGACCCTGCGCATGCTGCTCGCCATCGCGCGATCGCCTACCTGCGGATGCTGCTCGCCATCGCGCGACCCTCAACTGCGGATGCTGCTCGCCATCGCGCGATCGCCCACCTGCGCATGCTGATCGCCATCGCGCGACCCTGGCATGCTGATCATCATCGCGCGACCCTGGCATGCTGATCATCATCGCGCGACCCTGCGCATGCTGATCACCATCGCGCGATCGCCCACCTGCGCATCGTGCTCGCGATCGCTCACCTTCGCTTACCTTCGCTTACCTTCGCTTCTGCTCGCCATAGCAGGATCGCTCACCTGCGGATGCTGATTGCCATCGCGCGACCGCCCACCTGCGGATGCTGATTGCCATCGCGCGACCGCCCACCTGCGGATGCTGATTGCCATCGCGCGACCGCCCACCTGCGGATGCTGATTGCCATCGCGCGACCGCCCACCTGCGGATGCTGATTGCCATCGCGCGACCGCCCACCTGCGGATGCTGATTGCCATCGCGCGACCGCCCACCTGCGGATGCTGATTGCCATCGCGCGACCGCCCACCTGCGGATGCTGATTGCCATCGCGCGACCGCCCACCTGCGGATGCTGATTGCCATCGCGCGACCGCCCACCTGCGGATGCTGATTGCCATCGCGCGACCGCCCACCTGCGGATGCTGATTGCCATCGCGCGACCGCCCACCTGCGGATGCTGATTGCCATCGCGCGACCGCCCACCTGCGGATGCTGATTGCCATCGCGCGACCGCCCACCTGCGGATGCTGATTGCCATCGCGCGACCGCCCACCTGCGGATGCTGATTGCCATCGCGCGACCGCCCACCTGCGGATGCTGATTGCCATCGCGCGACCGCCCACCTGCGGATGCTGATTGCCATCGCGCGACCGCCCACCTGCGGATGCTGATTGCCATCGCGCGACCGCCCACCTGCGGATGCTGATTGCCATCGCGCGACCGCCCACCTGCGGATGCTGATTGCCATCGCGCGACCGCCCACCTGCGGATGCTGATTGCCATCGCGCGACCGCCCACCTGCGGATGCTGATTGCCATCGCGCGACCGCCCACCTGCGGATGCTGATTGCCATCGCGCGACCGCCCACCTGCGGATGCTGATTGCCATCGCGCGACCGCCCACCTGCGGATGCTGATTGCCATCGCGCGACCGCCCACCTGCGGATGCTGATTGCCATCGCGCGACCGCCCACCTGCGGATGCTGATTGCCATCGCGCGACCGCCCACCTGCGGATGCTGATCGCCATGGCGCGACCGCCCACCTGCGGATGCTGATCGCCATCGCGCGACCCTGCGGATGCTGATCGCCATCGCGCGACCCTGCGGATGCTGATCGCCATCGCGCGACCCTGCGGATGCTGATCGCCATCGCGCGACCCTGCGGATGCTGATCGCCATCGCGCGACCCTGCGCATGCTGCTCGCCATCGCGCGATCGCCTACCTGCGGATGCTGCTCGCCATCGCGCGACCCTCAACTGCGGATGCTGCTCGCCATCGCGCGATCGCCCACCTGCGCATGCTGATCGCCATCGCGCGACCCTGGCATGCTGATCATCATCGCGCGACCCTGGCATGCTGATCATCATCGCGCGACCCTGCGCATGCTGATCACCATCGCGCGATCGCCCACCTGCGCATCGTGCTCGCGATCGCTCACCTTCGCTTACCTTCGCTTACCTTCGCTTCTGCTCGCCATAGCAGGATCGCTCACCTGCGGATGCTGATTGCCATCGCGCGACCGCCCACCTGCGGATGCTGATTGCCATCGCGCGACCGCCCACCTGCGGATGCTGATTGCTATCGCGCGACCGCCCACCTGCGGATGCTGATTGCCATCGCGCGACCGCCCACCTGCGGATGCTGATTGCCATCGCGCGACCGCCCACCTGCGGATGCTGATTGCCATCGCGCGACCGCCCACCTGCGGATGCTGATTGCCATCGCGCGACCGCCCACCTGCGGATGCTGATTGCCATCGGGCGACCGCCCACCTGCGGATGCTGATTGCCATCGCGCGACCGCCCACCTGCGGATGCTGATTGCCATCGCGCGACCGCCCACCTGCGGATGCTGATTGCCATCGCGCGACCGCCCACCTGCGGATGCTGATCGCCATCGCGCGACTGCCCACCTGCGCATGCTGATCGCCATCGCGCGACCCTGCGGATGCTGATCGCCATCGCGCGACCCTGCGGATGCTGATCGCCATCGCGCGACCCTGCGGATGCTGATCGCCATCGCGCGACCCTGCGGATGCTGATCGCCATCGCGCGACCCTGCGGATGCTGATCGCCATCGCGCGACCCTGCGGATGCTGATCGCCATCGCGCGACCCTGCGCATGCTGCTCGCCATCGCGCGATCGCCTACCTGCGGATGCTGCTCGCCATCGCGCGACCCTCAACTGCGGATGCTGCTCGCCATCGCGCGATCGCCCACCTGCGCATGCTGATCGCCATCGCGCGACCCTGGCATGCTGATCATCATCGCGCGACCCTGGCATGCTGATCATCATCGCGCGACCCTGCGCATGCTGATCACCATCGCGCGATCGCCCACCTGCGCATCGTGCTCGCGATCGCTCACCTTCGCTTACCTTCGCTTACCTTCGCTTACCTTCGCTTCTGCTCGCCATAGCAGGATCGCTCACCTGCGGATGCTGATTGCCATCGCGCGACCGCCCACCTGCGGATGCTGATTGCCATCGCGCGACCGCCCACCTGCGGATGCTGATTGCCATCGCGCGACCGCCCACCTGCGGATGCTGATTGCTATCGCGCGACCGCCCACCTGCGGATGCTGATTGCCATCGCGCGACCGCCCACCTGCGGATGCTGATTGCCATCGCGCGACCGCCCACCTGCGGATGCTGATTGCCATCGCGCGACCGCCCACCTGCGGATGCTGATTGCCATCGCGCGACCGCCCACCTGCGGATGCTGATTGCCATCGCGCGACCGCCCACCTGCGGATGCTGATTGCCATCGCGCGACCGCCCACCTGCGGATGCTGATTGCCATCGCGCGACCGCCCACCTGCGGATGCTGATTGCCATCGCGCGACCGCCCACCTGCGGATGCTGATTGCCATCGCGCGACCGCCCACCTGCGGATGCTGATTGCCATCGCGCGACCGCCCACCTGCGGATGCTGATTGCCATCGCGCGACCGCCCACCTGCGGATGCTGATTGCCATCGCGCGACCGCCCACCTGCGGATGCTGATTGCCATCGCGCGACCGCCCACCTGCGGATGCTGATTGCCATCGCGCGACCGCCCACCTGCGGATGCTGATTGCCATCGCGCGACCGCCCACCTGCGGATGCTGATTGCCATCGCGCGACCGCCCACCTGCGGATGCTGATTGCCATCGCGCGACCGCCCACCTGCGGATGCTGATTGCCATCGCGCGACCGCCCACCTGCGGATGCTGATTGCCATCGCGCGACCGCCCACCTGCGGATGCTGATTGCCATCGCGCGACCGCCCACCTGCGGATGCTGATTGCCATCGCGCGACCGCCCACCTGCGGATGCTGATTGCCATCGCGCGACCGCCCACCTGCGGATGCTGATTGCCATCGCGCGACCGCCCACCTGCGGATGCTGATTGCCATCGCGCGACCGCCCACCTGCGGATGCTGATTGCCATCGCGCGACCGCCCACCTGCGGATGCTGATTGCCATCGCGCGACCGCCCACCTGCGGATGCTGATTGCCATCGCGCGACCGCCCACCTGCGGATGCTGATTGCCATCGCGCGACCGCCCACCTGCGGATGCTGATTGCCATCGCGCGACCGCCCACCTGCGGATGCTGATTGCCATCGCGCGACCGCCCACCTGCGGATGCTGATTGCCATCGCGCGACCGCCCACCTGCGGATGCTGATCGCCATCGCGCGACCGCCCACCTGCGGATGCTGATCGCCATCGCGCGACCGCCCACCTGCGCATGCTGATCGCCATCGCGCGACCGCCCACCTGCGCATGCTGATCGCCATCGCGCGACCCTGCGGATGCTGATCGCCATCGCGCGACCCTGCGGATGCTGATCGCCATCGCGCGACCCTGCGGCCCTGCGGATGCTGATCGCCATCGCGCGACCCTGCGGATGCTGATCGCCATCGCGCGACCCTGCGCATGCTGCTCGCCATCGCGCGATCGCCTACCTGCGGATGCTGCTCGCCATCGCGCGACCCTCAACTGCGGATGCTGCTCGCCATCGCGCGACCCTCAACTGCGGATGCTGCTCGCCATTGCGCGATCGCCCACCTGCGCATGCTGATCGCCATCGCGCGACCCTGGCATGCTGATCATCATCGCGCGACCCTGCGCATGCTGATCACCATCGCGCGACCCTGCGCATGCTGATCACCATCGCGCGATCGCCCACCTGCGCATCGTGCTCGCGATCGCTCACCTTCGCTTACCTTCGCTTACCTTCGCTTCTGCTCGCCATAGCAGGATCGCTCACCTGCGGATGCTGATTGCCATCGCGCGACCGCCCACCTGCGGATGCTGATTGCCATCGGGCGACCGCCCACCTGCGGATGCTGATTGCCCTCGGGCGACCGCCCACCTGCGGATGCTGATTGCCATCGCGCGACCGCCCACCTGCGGATGCTGATTGCCATCGGGCGACCGCCCACCTGCGGATGCTGATTGCCATCGGGCGACCGCCCACCTGCGGATGCTGATTGCCATCGGGCGACCGCCCACCTGCGGATGCTGATTGCCATCGCGCGACCGCCCACCTGCGGATGCTGATTGCCATCGCGCGACCGCCCACCTGCGGATGCTGATTGCCATCGCGCGACCGCCCACCTGCGGATGCTGATTGCCATCGCGCGACCGCCCACCTGCGGATGCTGATTGCCATCGCGCGACCGCCCACCTGCGGATGCTGATTGCCATCGCGCGATCGCCCACCTGCGGATGCTGATTGCCATCGCGCGACCGCCCACCTGCGGATGCTGATTGCCATCGCGCGACCGCCCACCTGCGGATGCTGATTGCCATCGCGCGACCGCCCACCTGCGGATGCTGATTGCCATCGCGCGACCGCCCACCTGCGGATGCTGATTGCCATCGCGCGACCGCCCACCTGCGGATGCTGATTGCCATCGCGCGACCGCCCACCTGCGGATGCTGATTGCCATCGCGCGACCGCCCACCTGCGGATGCTGATTGCCATCGCGCGACCGCCCACCTGCGGATGCTGATTGCCATCGCGCGACCGCCCACCTGCGGATGCTGATTGCCATCGCGCGACCGCCCACCTGCGGATGCTGATTGCCATCGCGCGACCGCCCACCTGCGGATGCTGATTGCCATCGCGCGACCGCCCACCTGCGGATGCTGATTGCCATCGCGCGACCGCCCACCTGCGGATGCTGATTGCCATCGCGCGACCGCCCACCTGCGGATGCTGATTGCCATCGCGCGACCGCCCACCTGCGGATGCTGATTGCCATCGCGCGACCGCCCACCTGCGGATGCTGATTGCCATCGCGCGACCGCCCACCTGCGGATGCTGATTGCCATCGCGCGACCGCCCACCTGCGGATGCTGATCGCCATCGCGCGACCGCCCACCTGCGGATGCTGATTGCCATCGCGCGACCGCCCACCTGCGCATGCTGATCGCCATCGCGCGACCCTGCGGATGCTGATCGCCATTGCGCGACCCTGCGGATGCTGATCGCCATCGCGCGACCCTGCGGATGCTGATCGCCATCGCGCGACCCTGCGGATGCTGATCGCCATCGCGCGACCCTGCGGATGCTGATCGCCATCGCGCGACCCTGCGGATGCTGATCGCCATCGCGCGACCCTGCGGATGCTGATCGCCATCGCGCGACCCTGCGGATGCTGATCGCCATCGCGCGACCCTGCGGATGCTGATCGCCATCGCGCGACCCTGCGCATGCTGCTCGCCATCGCGCGATCGCCTACCTGCGGATGCTGCTCGCCATCGCGCGACCCTCAACTGCGGATGCTGCTCGCCATCGCGCGATCGCCCACCTGCGCATGCTGATCGCCATCGCGCGACCCTGGCATGCTGATCATCATCGCGCGACCCTGGCATGCTGATCATCATCGCGCGACCCTGGCATGCTGATCATCATCGCGCGACCCTGGCATGCTGATCATCATCGCGCGACCCTGCGCATGCTGATCACCATCGCGCGATCGCCCACCTGCGCATCGTGCTCGCGATCGCTCACCTTCGCTTACCTTCGCTTACCTTCGCTTCTGCTCGCCATAGCAGGATCGCTCACCTGCGGATGCTGATTGCCATCGCGCGACCGCCCACCTGCGGATGCTGATTGCCATCGCGCGACCGCCCACCTGCGGATGCTGATTGCCATCGCGCGACCGCCCACCTGCGGATGCTGATTGCCATCGCGCGACCGCCCACCTGCGGATGCTGATTGCCATCGCGCGACCGCCCACCTGCGGATGCTGATTGCCATCGCGCGACCGCCCACCTGCGGATGCTGATTGCCATCGCGCGACCGCCCACCTGCGGATGCTGATTGCCATCGCGCGACCGCCCACCTGCGGATGCTGATTGCCATCGCGCGACCGCCCACCTGCGGATGCTGATTGCCATCGCGCGACCGCCCACCTGCGGATGCTGATTGCCATCGCGCGACCGCCCACCTGCGGATGCTGATTGCCATCGCGCGACCGCCCACCTGCGGATGCTGATTGCCATCGCGCGACCGCCCACCTGCGGATGCTGATTGCCATCGCGCGACCGCCCACCTGCGGATGCTGATTGCCATCGCGCGACCGCCCACCTGCGGATGCTGATTGCCATCGCGCGACCGCCCACCTGCGGATGCTGATTGCCATCGCGCGACCGCCCACCTGCGGATGCTGATTGCCATCGCGCGACCGCCCACCTGCGGATGCTGATTGCCATCGCGCGACCGCCCACCTGCGGATGCTGATTGCCATCGCGCGACCGCCCACCTGCGGATGCTGATTGCCATCGCGCGACCGCCCACCTGCGGATGCTGATTGCCATCGCGCGACCGCCCACCTGCGGATGCTGATTGCCATCGCGCGACCGCCCACCTGCGGATGCTGATTGCCATCGCGCGACCGCCCACCTGCGGATGCTGATTGCCATCGCGCGACCGCCCACCTGCGGATGCTGATTGCCATCGCGCGACCGCCCACCTGCGGATGCTGATTGCCATCGCGCGACCGCCCACCTGCGGATGCTGATTGCCATCGCGCGACCGCCCACCTGCGGATGCTGATTGCCATCGCGCGACCGCCCACCTGCGGATGCTGATTGCCATCGCGCGACCGCCCACCTGCGGATGCTGATTGCCATCGCGCGACCGCCCACCTGCGGATGCTGATTGCCATCGCGCGACCGCCCACCTGCGGATGCTGATTGCCATCGCGCGACCGCCCACCTGCGGATGCTGATCGCCATCGCGCGACCGCCCACCTGCGCATGCTGATCGCCATCGCGCGACCCTGCGGATGCTGATCGCCATCGCGCGACCCTGCGGATGCTGATCGCCATCGCGCGACCCTGCGGATGCTGATCGCCATCGCGCGACCCTGCGGATGCTGCTCGCCATCGCGCGACCCTGCGCATGCTGCTCGCCATCGCGCGATCGCCTACCTGCGGATGCTGCTCGCCATCGCGCGACCCTCAACTGCGGATGCTGCTCGCCATCGCGCGATCGCCCACCTGCGCATGCTGATCGCCATCGCGCGACCCTGTCATGCTGATCATCATCGCGCGACCCTGGCATGCTGATCATCATCGCGCGACCCTGCGCATGCTGATCACCATCGCGCGATCGCCCACCTGCGCATCGTGCTCGCGATCGCTCACCTTCGCTTACCTTCGCTTACCTTCGCTTCTGCTCGCCATCGCAGGATCGCTCACCTGCGCATGCTGCTCGCCATCGCGTCGACATGCCACAACGCGCCATCGCCAACCTGCACGTTAGCGCTCACCAGCTCACCACCGATCGCCTGTTGATCCATATCGCCAGCGGTCTTCCTCGCCCACGCGGCAGCGCGTTTCGCCATCGCGCTAACGCTTGCGTTCGCCGCCTCGGACTCGCGCTCATTCACCTGCCCACCCTCGCGACCGCTCGCCTGCGCGCCCGCGCGACCGCTCGCCTGCACGCCCGCGCGACCGCTCGCCTGTGCGCCCGCGCGATCATTCGCCTGCGCGCCCGCACGCCCACGTGCCTGCACGTCTACGCTCATGCGCGTCCGCGCCCATGCTCTCCAATGTTCGCCCGCGCGCGAACCAACGGTGTTCCATCGCTCGGACGGACGGTGTTCCGTCGCGCGAACCGACGGTATTCCGTCGCGCTAACCGACGGTTTTCCGTCTCGCGAACCGACGGTGTTCCGTCGCTCGAACCTACAGTGTTTCTTCGCACAAACGTCGGCTTTTTTCTTGCAGTATCCATTGCTCGTCTATGGGTTATCGCTCGCCGACCACCAGCTCTCGCCCTTCCTACCACGCCCTCCTTCTGCCCTCCTTCTGCCCTCCTTCTGCGCTCCTTCGCTCTACTTCGTTTGCTTTCCTGCATATGGGCGGTTCCACGTTCGCCCACGCGCAAATCTTTGAATTACCGTCGCGCGAGCTCCAGGGCGATTGCGACCACGATTCCCAATGGGGTTTTCGCAGCATGGCCAGCCTGGCGAGTTCTTCTGGAGCGTATTTCCAGAACACGCCTCACGTATTTCCAGAACACGGCCTCACCCCGTAAACGCAGAGCATGGCTCTTGCAAGAATAGGAGAAACTTCAGGGAGTTCTGAGCAACACTCCTCTTTCCTGAACCTGGGTTAGCCCTTCCCCGTCATTCCCTGGAAGGATTTTTGGCGGGGGGGCTTTCCGTTCGAGATTTCTCCATCGGACAAGGGGTGACTTCTTACCCCTTCCTCTGGGAGCTTACCAGGTCCTTTCCCTCCTCGGTTACGGCCCGAGGTTTGGTTCAAGGAAGCTACAGGAAGATCATGGGTACTTTCCTCCTCTCGAGCTCAGGCACCTTGGCCTTTCGTCGTTAAGTATCTAACTTGCGGACAAGCTCGATGTTGTACCATCTGGGCGCGCTGACTGAGGGCTTCCTTCGGGTGTCTCATCTGTGGAGGTCGACGACCTCAGACACCTTTCCATCCTTGAGAAGAGTTTGTTTGTGCCCAAGGACAGAGACTTAGACAGCGGCTGTGCGGAGGAAATCGACTTCCGTTTTCACTCCTCCAAGGCGCTTTCTTCCAGACTCTGCAGGGCTCCAGCGCCCTTTTCTTTCAACCACGTCGGCCTAAGTTATCGGCTACGACAACTGGGACAAGGTGTCCAATTGCAGTTTCCTCCTGTCAGGAACAGATGGCACGGGAGGCTCCCCCGGGGGGGCATAGTCCTAAAAGGAGCGGCAGAGTTCACGAACTCTAGGATTGCAGGTTTTTCGCTGGGAGGATGCTTAAGGTTACTCATCCGAATGACAGCTTCCCGATGCCCATTCCCGCACAATCTCTGTGATCAGCCAAGGATATCGCGCCTGCCGTCTCTGTCAGCGAATTCAGTGTCTCTGAACCTCTATGCCATAGCGTCAGCAAGAGTTGCCCGGTTGGGCAGAATGATCCATACCTTAGGCGAAGGTCTTCCATAGGATCATCGACGGCTTCACCCCCGGCCTCTTCAGTCGATCCTTTCTTGTAAGGAAGGATCTGAGAGGGGTGTTCCGTAGTCGACCTCTCAGCCCTGATCAAGTTTGTCGAACAAACTTCGGCCAGCGTAGACCAGCAGAATCGATCAGACTGGTAACGAGGCGACAGGACTCCTTAAACCCTGGATCGGAAGGACGGGTACTTTCAGTTTCCATTCCATCCATCTTCCAGGGAGCTCGTCGAATTCAGCCTAGACTGCAAGTATTCCTGCTTATGATGCAGTGTGGCTATCCCGCCGTGGCATAGCAGGTTTTTTTCCCCAGAGAACTCTCCCTGCCTTCCTCTTGGCCGCTCAGGTGCAGGCTTCCGCCTCCTCTGCTGTTTGGAGGGCTGGTCAACTCCGGTAGGCTCGGGTTCGACCTTCTTCAGCGCCGGGACAAGCTTCCAGATGCTTACCATGAGTGTGGGCTCATGGTATTTTGCTTGGAGCCTTCTCTTCCTCTGCCTCAACATCTGGAGTATCTGGCCATGATATTGAGTCAACGGCCTTACCACGTTGGAGACCCCGCTTCTCGTCCGTCCAGCGAGGTTAAGCAACGTCGGTTCTGGTCGGTACTTGGATGGGTGACCACCTAGGGACGCCAGATTCTGTTACCACATCCTCCGAGCCTTCCTTTCAGTTGACTGTGGCAAGACTGAGGAGAGTCACAGTTCCTGTTCTCAGTCAAGCAGAGCTTTCAGCCCTACCTTGGAACGTTTCCTAGTTCTCCTTTCCTCATTGACCCGTCTATAGTCCGAACGGTCGCCTCAGGATAAGTTCCATGTGGGGCGGTCCAAGTTCCGGTGGCTTCAGGCAATGTTTAACCGGACTTCCTGACCCCTATGGGACCAGCAGAACTATTAGACCTGCAATGGGTGTTGACCTATGGAGCCTCTTGATGGTAGTGGATATTCTCGTCCTTTCCCCACATTCTTGATGCTGTTCTCGGACTCGTCAAAGGAGGGGGGGGGGGGGGCATGTTCCGGTCCAGGCCTATGGTCAAGACCTGAAGGATACCTCTCCATCATTCAGGCAGGCTTAGGGGCCTTAGTCTGGCCCCTCTACAGATCCTACAGCTCCTGCCGAGTCGCCCCGTGCGCGTCGACTTCATGATTCTGGCGTATTCTAACCAGCAGGGGACGCATTTTCACACCTTCACATCTTGCAATAGAGATACCGGGATGATTGAGATTCTCTCAATACCACCATCGGCTCTCTCATTCCAGGCAGGGGAATGTTCTCTCTGACTATCCGAGCAGAGCCTCGTAGAGAGAGTGTACCTGGGGGTCTTTGACCTTGGGTAACCAGCAAGTACTGGTCTGGGGGACCTGATCGCGACAGCTTGGAACCTCAAGCTTCCGCTGTTCTTCCCCCCAGTCTCAGACCCCAAGACTCTGGCAAGATGCATTCCGGTGATGGTGGGACAACTTCGACGCCTGCGTCTTCCCTCCTTTTTGTCTGTGGACAATGGTTCTCAACAAGACCAGGTTGTCTGTCAACCTTTCAATGGGAGAGCTCCACTGGGACTATGCGCAGAACGGTTTCTGGACCCTCTGCTTCCCCTGACGGAACTCCCGGGAGAGCTTCTCCCACGGCGCAGACTACTCAAGCAACCACACTGCGACATCTCTCCCGAACCGGGGCGTCGCTTCAGCTTCATGCCTGGAGACACTACGCCTCCTCCTCAAGAAGAGACAACCCGCTACAGTCGCGGTACGGAGGTCGCGTCATCTGCGATAGTCATCCACAGGGGTCTTCCAGGCAAAGTGAAGAGTCTAAGGTGGTTGGTGCCGTGGGAGATATACCTCTTCCCTTGAGGCCTCTTCTCCAGCAATAACGGTCTTATTGCCTTTCGGCGGGAGGAAACTCCTTTCCACTCTCGGCAATGAAGCCTGTCGCTCAGCCTTTCCCTGACCTTCAGGCTTAAAGGAATAACTTTTTCCTGCCCGCTGGATCTATCCTCGCTCATGCGAAGCTACAATTGTCCCTGCCCTAGTCGGAGGAAGACCTCCAACTTGGAGCATGGCTCGGACTTTTAGTCCTTTAAGAGATCTTCTCAAGACCCTTTATGACAGGCCTCGGATTGTATTCCGCTTTGGGTCTCCTGCTCACTCTGGCCACGGCCAGTGTGTAAGCAATCTTCTTGGTCTCTTACGACTCCCCCCTTTCTAAGGAAGAGGGGAAGGCAACATTCAGGTTCGCTCCTGAGTTGTTGGCTAGACTCAGGATCTGGGGGTTCTGGCCCTTCGGTCCAATTCATTCAAGATTTCGAGTCTCCATTCTGTATCTGATGTCCTAAGACCTTCTCTTTCTTGCCAGTAAAGGAATCGAGAGGTTTTATCGCTGGGAACAGCTGCAGTTTGTCCTCAGTTGCAGCCGATTTGGGAGCACAAGGACGACACTGGGGAGAGTCACCAGTATACCTCTTCAGCCCGGACTCAAGGACATTCATCTCGACCTGTCTCCAGACCCTCCCCCGTCACGTCGCCCTACAGCACGATGTTGGATACATCGCAACGTCCCTCGCCTTCGAGTAATACTACTCTGTAACGCAGGTGCTACAAGCTGGAGTCTGGAAGCGTCTAATGACCTTCGCAGCCCGCTTCCTGCAGGGCGTGACCCACAGGAGTCTCGATACGTTTTCTATCGCTCTGTGGTGGCTACACAACAGCTGGTCTAACCTCAGGCTCCTTTTTGGACAGGTAACAGAAGGTTGAGGGCATTGTTATCAGGTTTTAGTCTGCATGAACGAAAGAAGTATGTCTGGCTCTTATTTCTTTCTTCATCATCCCCTCTACGGGGAAGCAGAATCCTGGTCTCTGCATAGCTGACCTCGAACCTCTGCAGGTAAACCATGCTTCCTTGTGTTCCGAGTATTGAGTCAATACTGTCGCGTCCCCCATACCCTGACGAGGTGGTATTGGGAACGTCCTAACCCAGAGTTCCTTCTGGAACTCCAGGTCAACTGTCTAGGACGGGTCACACTTCTTCCTTCACACACAAGCTTACGTAGGCCACATGGTTTCTTGCGGAGCAAGGAACTTGTGAGGTGCAGGGACTCCTTTTCTCGAGTGCGACTCACTCGGATTCTGAGTCCCCGGGTAAAGCCAAAGCCAGTATGGCTGGGGACTTTCCACCCTACCTAAGGGGTAAGTCACCCTCTGTAAATAGCGTGGTTTGTATTTCGGTTACGGAACAAATGACAAATTCGAAGATAATTTGTATATTTCCTAACCATACAAACCTTAGCTATTTACACATATTTGCCCGCCAGCCCTGTCCCCCAAGACAAGTCCTACCTCTAAGTGAAAGTGAGCGTTCGTCTGTGTGTGAGGGGGGGGGGAGGGGTAGCTAGCTACCACTCCCCTACCCCCCCGCTAACTAGCGCGGGGGTAATACTCCCTCGTTAAATTCTAATGGCTCGCCATTTCAGCTGCGCTAAAAGGTAAACCCTCTGTAAATAGCTAAGGTTTGTATGGTTAGGAAAAATACAAATTATCTTTGAATTTGTCATGTTTATTAATTCAATGTTAACATAGATGGGTTGGAGATATAGTGTAGTTTTTTATAAGCAGAGTTATTTTTTTCTTCGCAAACTAATTTCTCTATGATAGCTAGACTGTATGTGTAAAAAACTCAAACACTTAAGAAGAAGGAATCTGTCAGTTTCATCTATCCGCACATACATCTGGACTCACTGTTTTTGTTGTAAAGACTTGATATCAGGATCAGAGGGGTTAGGAGGGGACCAATTATTTTTTTTTGTGATTGGACTTGTTGATGCTGAATTTTAAACTACGCAGCTGAGTCCTTTATTGTACATATCCCACCTCAACCACCATGCAAATCCTAGGCCTTATGTTAAAAGTGAGTGTCTGACTGACAGATAGATAGGATTCCCCTCCGCCTGGCTATAGTTAAATGCCTCGTTAATTTTACCTTCTTTTCCATCATTGCTGAAGTCATACTCCTGTTAAAGTATTTACGTTTCTATAGTTAGGAAAAGTAATTTCTTTAAAGATTTGAGATTTGTTCTTACATGAATACTGCATAAACTATTGTCCTTTAATAGGAGACTTATCCTTAGGAGAGAGGAAGTTCTTATAGCCAAAGTGGTGTATTTAAATCCTGGTATGTCAAAGCACTTGTGATATTTTGTAATTCTGATTATTTGGTTTGTCACTTCCTATCACATTCAGGAAATTGATTTCTATTGCTCACATTTAGCAGTACTATATATACAGAGCCTCAGCATGTCATTAAAAAGATAGTACTTTAAATATATGATAATAAGTATAGTAGCTGCAATGATTATGTTTTCTTATCAAGGCATTGAATATTATTTGTGACAAGTTTGAGAAAGGACTTTGCCTAGGGGCAGGAAGGACTCGGCTATAGTAGAGCCTAGGAATACATCAAATTTTGGATGAGTAAAATATAAGCTTATATTTATGAAATTTTAGAATTTTATATATTTATACAGTAGTGATAGATTTTTTTATGCATTGATCAATATTTACTGATGAGCTCCCACTTACAGCAATCTCCGAAGACGAGTTTGGGTATGCGACCAGCTCTTGGTACTTAGGTGACACTGTATCCTACATAGTATTTAATACCTCCACTTTTACTGCTGAGAAAGTTTCTGCCCTAGAAGACACCATCAACTTGAAACTTCGCAGTGCTATACCTGTGACAGTTATGGAATATGATGCTGCTGACCCCAAATTAAAAGAGGTTTGTCATGTTAAATGAGCTATTGACTGAACCTGGTGTCCTAAGGTGTAATAGTTTGTGTTATGAGGGTTTTAGTTGACTGGCATTGGAATTGCTTCCTCATGACAGAAGTAGGTGTTCTTGCAATTGCATTTGTGAAATTACTTTATATTTGCATTCCATGCTGTGTTTCACCCAATCTTGTTACTGTATTTGCAATTTGTAAATGATGTGCTTATGGAAATTCTCATCTTCCTTATTTTTGAGAGGGTCCCATAGTATAATTTGCTTGCTGTGTTGAGGAGCTTTTGTAAGTCTTCAATTGTTAGATAATGTCCAAATATTTTTTTCTCAAGGTAAAAGGTTGTCATGGTAGTTATAGATGTAGACTCTATTCACTTGTGACTTTTTTATTCATTTCAGGACAATTAAGTTTCCTCTCTAATTTTGCCTTTAAGAAAAATGTTTTTAAATATATATTTTGCTTAGATTACTCCCTTATTAATGTGTCCATCATTTCTCAGTCTTGCTATAAAATAGATCTTAGTTTTTTTTTTTTTTTTTAGTATTGTAATAATGACACAGAAAAATCTCACCTGAAGTACATATACTTGCAGCTTGGTGCCCAGTAACTTCAGTGTTCTAACTGAGCCATTTACTTAAATTTAGGGTAGCGGGATTAGGGTCGGCAACCTGATGGTAAATCTGCATGCTATACTTAGCTGCAGTCCGTTAGTCACTACACTCAGCCTGAAAGCTTCTCCAGAAATGCCATCAAGGCTGCAGCTTTTGCCTTTAATGCTTTTTATTGAACTCTGAACTTGTGAAATTCTAGATGCTTGTCAAGATCCTGAAGGAGTAATAAATTGGGAAGAACATTGATAACCAACTCATCATCAGCATTATGGTGGTTCACCGTAGTGTGGACGTGATCAGACCAGTGACTTAGCATCTTGTTTCATTCTTTTGGAGTGGTTGTGTCATGAAGTGTTATTGTTTTTCTTAGGGGTGTAATTGGATTTGGCAGCATTATAAAAATCTTGTAAATTATGTGGTTTTGGTCAGAAAAGGCTTGAATCTTCAGCACCGACCTACTGTTGACGACAAGAACCCTTGCCGTCACAGGTTCTCCTCGTTGTTAAGGGATCGTAGTCCTCTCCGGCCGACCAGACGTTTGCCATCACCCTCTGTCAGGAAACAGCGCTCGTAATCCAAGGATCGACAATCCTGTCGCCACTCTCCTGCTCATGATTGCAGCTCTCCTTGTGATCGACACGCGCCTGCTCGTGATCATTACTCGTCATCTCATGATTGTCACTCGCCAGATTGTGATCGTCACTTGCTAGGTACTGATTGTGACTCACTCGCTCGTGATCATCACTCGCCAGCTCGTGTTCGTCACTCGCCAGTTTGTTTTTGTCACTTGCCAGCTCATGTTTATCACTCTCCCGTTGCCTTTTGCCAGTTTGTGATGGTCACTCGCCTGCTTGCTGTTTGCCAGCCCTAGAATATCGCCTAACAACGCGCTGTTCGCCAGCTCGTGTTGTTTGAAAAATACAAATTACTTCCAAATTTGTTATATTTATCTCTTAAGTTGCTTTCTACACTGGGGTGCTTTTCCAGTTGGAGCCCTTGTGCTTGCGGTATTCTACGTTTTCAACTAGGGCTGCATCTTGGCTAATAAGATGATTATGATAACACCTAAAGGAAGAAAGGATCTGTGAGAAACTAAGGAGAAAAATTTTCATAGCTAGGCAGTAGAGGAAATGAAATAGGGAATGAACTATGTTGTATAAGGATTGTGTATTTCTACAGTAAATGTGAGGTAAAGGAATCACATGAAAATCTTCGACAAATGAGAGAAGGTACATTGTCGTGACCATTGAAATATAAGTACATACAATTTTCTTTAAATAAATTTCTATCATAACTACGTTGTGGTTGTCCTATTTATTTGATATTTAAGCTATTTTTGAAATGTTTGTTGAAAATGAATTGATTATTGGTATCTATGAAATTATAAATAGTTTTATTGTTACAATACTCAGTAAATTATGAGCAAAGTGAATAAATGTCCAGTTTTGACATTTTTTATTTGGAATTTCACACCCTCTATAAGTTTAGTTGGGTCAACATAATTCTATTCAAGTAATGTGCTAAGCTTGTGAACAGATTTTCCCTAATATAGTAACATTATAACTTGTTAATAAGTGCTTTTTGATAATACTTTCATCTTGGAATTACTATGCCAACAGTCACATACCAGAGGCCTACCAGACGATCTCGTTGGACCAGTGAGAGTGGTGACTATGGATGGTATAGATTCTAATATGTGCTGTGGAACACATGTTCAAAACTTAGCAGATATTCAAGCAATTAAGCTTTTATACACAGAAAAAGGAAAAGCCAACAAAATGCTATTGTATTTTGTTGCTGGGAATAGAGTCCTAAGGTATTTACTTTTTATATATTTATTATTATCTTTTCAAAAGATAGAGACATGTTTTATTTCTATGTTACACCCTCTTTGAGTTTTACAAAGATGATTTTTGACATGCTGTACAGTATTATATTTTTTCTAACACAAAACCAGTTTTTCTTTATTTAAGCCTGTCTTTCACATGAACCCGTAAATATGGTCTCAAATGTCCACAGACTTAGAGGCTTTTGTCTAGCAGGCAGGAGAAGGATATTATAAAGAAACATGTGCTACCTGGACTCAAGTATCCATCAGTCACTTACCTAACTTATAATTTTGTTTGGGAGTGGCACTACAAGAACTCGTTTTAAGATTGATGAGCCAGAAACACTGACTTTTGTTAATACTGACACCATCAATTTGCAATAGTCATATCTGAGCTGTAATGCATGCTTAAAAACTTCATAAAGATAAAAAATTTCCTTATGGCCAGGTATACATTTTCTAAATGCAGGACTCTAATGTTGACAAAGTCACTCCTGTGTATCTGTTAGGCAGCCAAGGTCTTGTTTTGCTCTCAAGATCTGTAATGTTTATACAATTTTATTCATAGTTATTAATTTTTCTTCATCTTTATTTTTCCAATTGGCTTTTATTAACTGGACCTTGTGCATGGTTTGTGCAAAATTTCTCCAAATTTCCTGAATATTCATTAGGATGTGTTTATATGTGTGATAAGCTTATATTGAACGCACGATGGAGACAACCAGGAAGATTGTTCAGCGGGTAGGGTAGGTATGATGCAGTCCTGTCATGCAGTGAACTAAGGGAAGAGAGGAGTTGTAACAAATGTCAAAGTGTAAACAAGCAGTGTGGATGAAGAGTGGGCCTGATGACTGGACTGGATATTGTCATTAGTCCAGGCTATCATATCTGGTGAGGACAGTAGTGAAAAATGATGAGAAGAATGGTGAAGTGGCTAATAGATAATGACTTGATTGGAAAATAGTGATTATACAAACAACCCTGGAAATTTTGAACCGAGCTGTTATATCTGCGGACTCAAAAAGTAGGGCAAATGACTGATGGAGGCCTTAGGTTCAAAGTGGCACATATGAGTGTAGACTGACATTACTCAGGTGACATTTGAGCCACAAATGTAGGCTTATTTTGATTGAGGGTTTATGATGAAATAGATGGTTTAATATTTTTAAACTAAATAATGAATTTATGCTTAACTGAATTTATGATTTTTTTCTTTTATTCTTTTAAAGGTTTTACCAGCAAGTCAAAATTATTTACGTAATTGATTATTGAATGTTATACTGAATGAAAGATTAATTATTAATCCTAGGTGTTCATTACTTGTCATTTGATTATTTCCTCAGCATTTGTTGCATATTTTAGGTACCTGGGAGAATGTGTTACAAGAGAACGGGAGTTAAACACAGTACTTCGTACTTGTCCATCAGATCATGTTAATAGAATTGAGAAATTGCAGAAAGATTTGAAAAGTAAGTGTAAAAGCTGATTGCACACATTACACAAAAATTTATACTGCACACACTATATAATTTATATTGACATATCTCAACTCATTTAAAAAGTTTAAAGAAAATTTATTTGACTTACAGACCTAGTACAGTATTTCATTACACCAGAAAAATTCTGTACATCACTGGATAGTCTTGTTCATACAGTACCTGTCCCAAAAAATTTGCATACTTAGGGAAATTTCTACTTGCAGACTGATACAATACTCAACCCAATTTTGAATTTCCATGCTTGTATACCAATTTGCTCACTTTTAAGTCATTAGCAAACCGAGGTACTACAGTATTATAAACAGTAATAGAAATTACAGTTCGGTACAGTATTCTAGATTTACTAGTTTTTCTCCTATATATCTAGATTTTAATAGTAACATTTGCCAGTAATTTTGGATGAATATGTAAAGATTTTTAGATGCCGGTTTGAAATGATCTTTCTTGTAATTAAGGAGCTAATTCATGTTATTTCACCAGGTAGCTTAAAGTCACTGAGGGATGCATTTAAGGATCTTGCAGTTTGTGAGGGTCAAAACTTCTTATCACAAAATCCTCGTCCAAAAGTATATTTCCACCACAGAAGAGATGGTGATATGGATTACCTTGCTGTCATCATTAATGAAATTAATGATGAGGTAAGCATGAATTATCTTTCTGTAAGAAAATAATGGTATGTTTATGATATAAATTTTTATTTCTTTACTTATCTGATGTTCATAATGATTCTCCTGAAGCTGTTTAAATGCTAATGTCTAGTCTTAAGATTAAAAGTTTTCTTTTTTATTTTATTTGCTAAAGGCCTCCTCGTTTAGTTTAAGTTTTGAGTTAATCTAGAAGTTGATAGTAACTACTGTATGGAGGCATGGGTATGCTATATTTCCTTTACCTTTTTGGTCTCAAAGTTAAAACTAGATCATTGGCCTCTATGATGCTGAGGCAGAGCAAATTTGATTTTAGAAGGTATTTTTGGGCTCAAGCCATGTTGTCCTGACGGAAGGTTCCTATTGGTAGCTTTCTAAGGGATATTTGGCTACAGTGATATTCCCAGAGAATTAACCTTTAAGTCTCCAGAATTCTAACTCCTAGCGCAAATATCCTTAAAATTTCACTTAAGGATATCGTATAATATCAGGGGACGTATATCTTGATACGACACATAGCAATCTTCATCCTGAATAGCGTTTTCGTTACGAGCGGGAAGAGTGGCGAAAATAGAAGGGGAGCCGTTATCAAGGTTACCCTTCCTCCCGCACTACTACGAGTATCCAAGATGGTGCTCATTGCTATTTTAGTAGCGATTGCGCATGGTGGTTTTCCCTTTTATCTAACGTTTTTGATAGTTATTGAGAGGATTTAATATGCAATCTCCAGCTGCTGCTGCCTCTGGAAAGTTGAGTATTTTATCTTTACAGTGTATAATTTTTGGCTCCTGCTTCACAGTGAAATTAGTTTAATTTAATGTGTTTTGGAGCTTGGCCAGTCACTGGAAGCGCCATGGGCGCTGTCGTTCGTTATGCATGTGTTATTTAGTTAGCAGAACGACATTCCCAGTGCTAATAGCATTAACCTGTTAAGCGTTCCCCCTGGACCAGGTTGCCGCTAACGCACCGTCACGCTTTTTTTGCCCCGAGCGGTCATTTCACTAATGATAATTTTTCATAGTTAATGTAATTTCTTTATGCTTATAATTTGTATTTATAGTTAAAAGTAGGGATATTAATTAAATGGTAGAGTAAAAAAAACAATTGATACCACTATTATTTCATTTCAAATGGCTACAAAATACTGAATATTCTAATGGGTTCTTTTTATCTTCAATCGTAAATCTTACTCCTGGATAAGCAACAAAAGCAAAGGGATAAGTCTCTCCCCCCCGTCTCTCTCTCTCTCTCTCTCTCTCTCTCTCTCTCTCTCTCTCTCTCTCTCTCTCTCTCTCTCTCTCTCTCTCTCTCTCTCTCTCCATATCGTTTCCTGTATAGTTTTCAAATATGTTCATCATACATTTGTACATTATTTATCCACTTTATTCTCTCTCTCTCTCTCTCTCTCTCTCTCTCTCTCTCTCTCTCTCTCTCTCTCTGCGTTTCCTTTCCTATATAGTTTTGTGAAATCTCGTCCAGTCATTCGGTAATGAGAAGTCATTTTCGCTTTCGGCATCGAAAGAAAACTTTGTTTCTTCAATATACTAATCACTGGAGGATTCATAACTAGTGCTCTCATTATCAAACAGGTTATCATTATCAAATTCCTCAACAATATCATTTATTTCATCTAAAGAAATAACCTTCCTCTTTAGACCGTTCATTACAAAAGGAACAACAAACAACCACTTCCGCATGAACGCCCGAAGCGCACTGATAGGAAACCAGTTTTCTAACATCAAGCTACCTTCAGAAAAATAGTTGCCAGACATCATACAAGTTTCTATTTACAGCCCCCATATGCTGAGAGTGTTGATAAATGGTGATCCTATACTTACTATTCGAGTAAACGTAATATCACGTGACTGACGGCTTGAAAAAGGCAATTAAAGTCGTGAACGGAATATGCAGTTGAAGGCGGGTACCGAGTAGATCGTGGTGAACGGTTTATCACGTGGGTGACGCTTAACAGGTTAATAAATTATGAAAGCTATTTAGGCACAATTATACTAGTAAAGATATATTATGCATACAAATTTCCTCTTCCTTATGTCGATCGTATACATTAGAGTTTCGCCGATTTAGGTAACCGAGATCTCGCCCTGCGCTAGGCTACCTAGCCTATGCACTTCAGTATACTTTCATTATCCCCACTTACCCTCGTGTAACGTTTTATCAATTCAACAGGAGATAGTATATCTCCTAGAATTATTTTTATAACTCGATACTTGTCTCCTGTGGAGATTTAAGGGTAATGGTTTCTGCAAAGCTGTTCAAAGTCTGCAAGTCAAGCACTACAAAATATATCAAATCTACTGTCTTTTTAGGTATATTGGTAGCCCTAAATACAGTGCTTGATAATAAATGTTACCAAACGATATTTATCTTACATTTTATTACCATAATTTCATAATAAATAGCCTCTTAAAGGATAAAATTCCATATCAACAATGAAATCAACTTTTAACTATGCGAATCCAGCTGACAAAATGTAAACAGAATTGTGGTTACATTCTCGGCAATCTTTATCTTTCTCTAACCTTTCGATAATTTTAATGGTATTGTTAATGAAGGTATATTCAAGCATTATTTTTATTTAGTATAGAATATATAAAAGCTTTAGTTTTCCCTGTGGGTATTCAAGGTTTTCACACGTAGGCCAATATTTTGTCACCTAAACAATATAGATTTGTTTTACAATGATTTGTTTTGTATAGTACAAGGTGTAATTATAAAATCCTCTCTCCAAAAGAGAGAGAGAGAGAGAGAGAGAGAGAGAGAGAGAGAGAGAGAGAGAGAGAGAGAGAGAGAGAGAGAGAGAGAGAGAGAGACTCAAATCTCTCTCTCTCTCTCTCTATGTGTGTAAAAAATAAAATCTTAGTTCACATATTACAACCTGAGTTTAAGAATGAAATTAACATGACTATTATTAGTTGCGGTGATCATTTCCTCGCTTCAAGTGGTACAAGAAACAAAAACATGGCATTCGATTACAACAGCTGATTCTCTCTCTCTCTCTCTCTCTCTCTCTCTCTCTCTCTCTCTCTCTCTCTCTCTCTCTCTCCCTCTCTCCCTCCGGTGTTATACAATACTTACATATACTGTGGATGAAGAACCCAAAATAGGTTTTATTAAAAAGCATCAATTGAATATAAAACAAAAAATTATACCGAGTATAAATCCATTTCAATCGTAGCTTAAAATATGACATCCGATTTCGTCAGAAAACCACTATTTTTAGGAAACTTCACTTTATTCTAGAAAATTTCTACTATTTAAATAGTTAATTGTGCTTTAAGAAAGCCCTGTACTTTTGTTTTAAATTTCGGAAATGTTTTATAAATCGAGTATTGCCGACTTATTTTTGTTTGACTTTTGGCTGTGATCAGATGAGCTGATGTCTAGCTCTCGCTCTCAAGAATATGAGCGTACGAATACAATAACAAAGCATTGTTTATACCATTTCTTAACTTATTCAAACCATCTATACAGTTAATATTTCATAAGCACCAATGTCTTATAACCTATCATAATTATTGTTTATTACATTTAAAACCATCATATTCTCTCTCTCTCTCTCTCTCTCTCTCTCTCCTCTCTCTCTCTCTCTCTCTTCTCTCTCTCTCTCTCTCTCTCTCTCTCTCTCTCTCTCTCTCTCTCTCTCTCTCTAGGATACCTTTCGCTACCCCCCTCATTTCTTACCTCTCTCTATTTCTCTAACAACTTATAACAGCAGCTAAGAAAAGTATTTTGGATATGGAAAGGACAATTATCTTTCGTAACAGTTTAGAATTATCGTAAATTACCATATTGTTAATAGCGGCTCTTTGCTATTGTTGATAAACGTATGAAAAAATGTTTTCCTGCTATGCTACGATTTTAGGAATTTATATGGATATGGTAAGTAAAATATTTGTAATAACATAATGTTTACTAAATGCTTTTAATATCAATAGTTATCACTTTGATCATGTGTGTTTAATGCGTTCGTTTGTTTATTACAGTGATACCTCGGTAGTCGAACGACTCTATACTCGAACAATTCGGAGTTCGACCAAAATTTTCGAGAAATTTTTGCTGCGGTGCTCGACCAAAAATTCGGTACTCGACCAGCCGAACACGTGACGACCGCATGGGCTTTGTGATGATCGCGCCATCTCGGCCACTCTCGCTTGTTCGGGAAGCATCAGTTCTCTCGAGAGCGTCACTCAGACAACGCGCGATCAGCATTCGTTGTGATTTAGTGATTTTCAGTGCTTTTAATTGCTTTTTTAGCTTTCATAATGAGTCCCAAGAAAGTAATGAGTGTTAAGGGGAAGGAGAAGAGGAAAACAGTGCGAACAACGATCGAGTTGAAGAAGGAAATTATAGCGAAATATGAGAATGGTGTACGAGTGTCCGATTTAGCGGTAGAATACGGAATGGCGAAGTCGACCATTTCTACGTTTTTAAAGCATAAAGAAATGATTAAGAAGGCGAATGTTGCAACGGGAGTTACGGCGGTAACTAAGCAAAGGCCACAAGTGATTGAGGAGATGGAAAAGTTGCTTTTAATATTTATTAAAGAAAAACAGTTGGCCGGGGAAAGTGTTAGTGAAGCGTTCATTTGTGAAAAAGCGTTGCATATCTATGAAGAATTAGTGAAGAAAAGTCCGAGTACCAGTGAAAGTGATTTATTTACATTTAAAGCGAGCAGGGGTTGGTTTGAAAAGTTTCGTAATAGAACAGGTATTCATCGTGTTACTAGGCATGGGGAGGCAGCTAGTTCGGATCAAATTGCAGCCGATAAATACGTGGGGGAATTCGATCGGTACATAAATGAACAAAATTTGATCGCACAACAAGTCTTTAATTGTGATGAGACTGGGTTATTTTGGAAGAAAATGCCAGCCAATACGTACATTACCAAGGACGAGACGAAGATGCCAGGTCACAAGCCAATGAAAGATAGGCTAACATTGTTGCTGTGTGCAAATGCAAGTGGCGATTGCAAGATCAAACCCTTGTTAGTGTACCACTCGGACAACCCCCGGGTGTTCAAACGAAATAATATTTGTAAAAGTGCACTACCAGTTATGTGGCGCTCGAACACTAAATCTTGGGTCACAAGACAATTCTTTACTGAGTGGATAAACGAAGTGTTTGCCCCCCAGGTTAAGGCTTACCTCATTGAAAAGAGCTTGCCAATGAAATGTCTTCTGGTTATGGACAATGCTCCTGCACATCCTCCAGGTCTCGAGGATGACTTGAAAGAAGAATACAGCTTTATCAAAATCAAATTCTTGCCCCCCAATACTACTCCCATACTCCAGCCCATGGACCAACAGGTCATTTCAAACTTCAAAAAACTCTATACCAAGGCCCTTTTCAGAAAGTGTTTTGAAGTGACCAGTGACACGAAGTTGACCCTAAAGGAATTCTGGAAGGAACACTTCAGCATCCTCAACTCTGTTAACATGATTGACCAAGCTTGGCGAGGTGTGACCTATAGGACATTGAACTCTGCCTGGCGTAAGCTGTGGCCATCATGTGTCACAGAGAGGGAGTTTGAAGGTTTCCAACCAGAGGCGGGTCCAAGCACTGCTACCCCTGTAATTTCTGATGACACTGATGTCGTTGAGGAAATTGTTGTCATGGGCAGGAGTTTGGGGCTTGAGGTCGACAAGGATGATATTGATGAGCTTGTAGAAAGCCATTCTACCGAGTTGACTGTGGAGGAATTGTTGCACCTGCAACAACAACAGCAGCAGGATCTGATTGTGGAGCAGGAATCTTCAGAAGAGGATGAGGTAAGGGAGGATGTTCCAAGTTCTCTCATCAATGAAATTTGTTCCAAGTGGGCAGATGTGCAGGCTTTTGCTGAAAAATACCACCCAGAAATTGCAGTAGCAAACCGGGCAGTGCATATGTTTAATGATAGTGTCATGTATCATTTTCGAAAAATACTGCAGAGGAGGAAGAAACAATTAACAATAGACCAGTTTTTCACAAAAGAAAAGAAAGCTGCTACATCAAAGCCTGTTTCTCCTCCAAAGAAGAGACAAAGAAGAGAAGAAACCCCTGAAATAGATCTGCCCACCCTTTCATTGGAGAGAGAAATAACTCCTGAAGGAGAACTACCCCGCCACATCATGGAAGGGGACTCTCCTTCCAAGCAGTAACCTCCCCCTTCCATCCTCTCCACATCCATCCCTGTATGCCATCGAACCGCTGCTCAAAGGTATGTTCACTACAGTACAGAAAATGGTTTAAAATTGTTTTATTTTAGTACAGTAAATGGTTTAAAATTGTTTTATAGGATTTTCTGACCAATTTCATACACATTTAGATAATTATTGTTGTTTAGGTACACGTTTTATTAATATTTTGGGCCTGTTCGAGTGCTTGGGAACGGAATAGAATATATACCATTATTTCTTATGGGGAAAAAAAATTCGGTACTCGAACAAATCGGAGGTCGAACACGGATCTCGAACGGATTATGGTCGAGTACCGAGGTATCACTGTATGATCGAAGATGGAGCGTACAGTAAACAAATGGAAGGTTTCCGTTTCAGGCGGCGTCATAAAGGAAAACGTTTTTTCATTTATTTCGAAGTTCTAAAAAAAATTAAGTAGAACAACTTTGGTAATAACAAAATCATCATATAAAACTAACCTATACAAAGATGTGTAAATGCGTTCGTTTCTTCGTTATGACGGGGATAAACGTAAACAAAACAATGGTCGTCATTTTTCATTGTGCTTTTTGGCGTGTTTAGGAAACTCGTAATATGAAATCTCCTTTATTTTGATAATTTAGGATTTTCAATGATACAACAAAAGCTACTTTACACAGTGATGGTTTTGCTATTCACCAGTTGTCTTATACAATAGATATGACAAACATTAAAATTTGTCTGTATTTTGTTTCCTGTTATAACGAGAAATATACGGTGTTTACACACATCCTGGTTGTAACTTTAACCTTTTTTTCAAGTTATTAGAACTTTAAAGTATATTAAATGTTTGATTTATTTACAAATACAATTTGATAGTATAAAATAATACAGTATCGTATATAGAAAGTATTGGAAATGGGTGGTAAACACGTTTGAATAGGCAAGTTGCTGGTTGCCATGGCCCAAATGTAATTTATTTCTGTTAGTTGTGTGTTTCGAAATATGCGATTTTCCATTTATACGAGGTCATTGATCGACCAAATTCTCGCATAATTCGGGACCCTACTGTATACCTACACCCTTATTTATTGTAAATATACATTTTAATAAGGCAGCCCCTCACTCCATGCTTTCTCTCTCTCTGTCACCTAGTGCCGCCAGGTACTAACCCAGCCGGAGACAGGCCGGCTGGGCCAGTGCCGCCAGGTACTAACCCAGCCGGCGACATGCCGGCTGGGCCAGTGCCGCCAGGTACTAACTCAGCCGGTGGCATGGACTGGTGCCGCCAAGTACTACCCAGCCGGCAACATGCCGGCCGGACCGTGCTGCCAGGTGCTAGCCTAGCCGGAAACATTCCGGCTGAACTACAGTATATGATTATACTGTAGCCAGTATATTTGCAGTATAGCATATACTGCAGACAGAAAACTATAGTATATATTATACAGTAGTTATTTTCCAACATACCTTGTGTATCCTTGTAGTATATTGCTGAGACCAATCCTATAGTGAAAGAATAGAATTCCTTCAATACTCTTAGAAATCAGTTAATAACTTACCCCACAATATTAAATAATTTAGGAAGGGTCAGTGGTAATATACACTTTTCTATCCCTAGAGGTTAGAACTCTTCTCTTTTGAGTTTGCTCTGATCAAGGAAACTCTATAACCTTGATATTGAAGGGAGGTCATAGCAATTGATTGGAAAGGATACACAAGTATGTGTCTTTCCTAATTTCTTTCTAGCTTACTATCCTAAGCTATAATGGTTAAAATATTAATATTTTGGATAATCTGTTTATCATGTGTGATAAATAACCGCATACTCGTTTAATTTTCCTTTCTTTACAGGAGGAACCCCAAATGAAATGTGATGCGATCTTCTGCAACCATAGGAGTAGGAACTTCTACGGTCACAAAGCGTGCAGGTCTCATGCCCCCTGCACCATCATTACTGAAACCCTGCAGTACTGGGACCCCCAAGTCTGCAATATCTGTCGGACCTTGGTGACCAAAGGTTTCGACGACCCCAAGTCAACGGAGTCGAGGGATGCGGCACGAGAAAAGCTGCGCAAGTGGGTACGAGGGTTCCAAAAGAACTCTCTGGGACCATACCTACCTAACGATAGGATGGGTAGCTTGCTGTTCCCAAAAGCGGGTAGTGAAATTGTCGTACCCCAAGCACGACCCGGACCTCCCTGCATCCAGATTGCCATCGAGATGGATGTCAGTAAGGCGTTGCAAAGCATGGACATCCACCTGGAGAAAAGGATGTCGGAAGTGCCTACGGACACTGAAAAGGATCTACTAAAGGAGGATCCCGAGGAGGAGTCTACTCTACCTCCGGAAGAAGATGATGATGTCGAGTCGGAGTTCCTTCCGTCTGTGCCGGCACCAGAGCCGTCACCCTCGACATCTTCAGCTTCTACCCCTCCATTGGACAACATGAGCCAGGCACTGGCTCATCTTACGGCCTTAATGGAGAACATTCGTAAGTAAGGCGAAGCAAGGGAAGCGAGACCCGAGAGAGAGCTCCGTGAAGCTCCACTTACCGCCTCCCGAGGGTCATACAAGCAACCCAGAGTCCAAGACCTCCCAACCTGCTCCAAAACCAATCCCTGGAGGTATGCGGAATTTATGCCGATTACTAACGGCAAACTACATCTCGGGGAAGATGGGAGCCATCCCCTTAGACGACATCCAGTTTTGGCCAAGCTTTAACGCTTACCCGGATTGCTTCATTCGACTGAAGCATGAACCAACGTCAAAAGAGGAGACGGAACCGAAGGAGGTCACGGTTTTCGACCACGATAAGGCACAGACACTCTTGTCGAGTAGCCTAAAAAAGGCGGGCTATCGAAAGTGTCCGCCTTGAGCAAGAAACACCCTACCTTTCTTGCTCCTGCTTCAATAGCCTTCCCCTTTATGTCGAAGGCATTTAAAACTGTCGCCAAAGCAGTGGAGGCAGGCAAACCATGCCCTGCACTAGATGAGTGCAGGCCTCTGTTGTTAGCCTTGCCCATTGAAGAGAAGGAATGGAAGGAAGTCCACCTAACCTTCTCAGTAGGGAAACTGGACGCAGACATAGCTGGACGACAGTGTAGCGAGAATCTCCCTAAACTTTCTGACTTAAACTTGCGCAAGGAACAAGAGACGAAAGAGAGACTTGCTGCATCCTTATCCCTACAAAACTGCTTAGAGATGTGTGCAGGCCAGAGAAGTACCCCAGACATACTCATCGTCCTTGCCAAAATGCATATGGCCACCCTAGTAAAGGACCTATAAGCTTTCATGAAGGCTAGGAGAGCCTGTAGAGAGTTCGTGTTCGCTGCTGCAACAGTGAAACATGAACCCAGGAAGCTGATATCTTCTAACATCTGGGGTAAAGACCTCTTCACAAACGAAGGAGTCAAAGAGGTAGTTGAGAAAGCTGCCACGGAGAATAGGAACCTTCTCCAGAAGTGGGGCATCTCAAAGAGGAAGTCTTCCCCGGATGCGGGTCCCCAACCTAAAGGGAAGACGAAGAAGCCTAGACTTCCCTCTCGACCTGCTCAACAACATCCCACAGTCACTATGACCGCGGTGCCCCAAGTGGTGGCCCAAATACAGACCACCTTCCAAGTGGTGCCTCAACAGCTGATTGCCCAGTCATCAGCATTCAGCCCCGGGTTTGAGAGGCAAACCACTACCTTTCGGCTGAAAGGTAAAGAATCCAGACGGGGCTCCTCTAGACATCCCTCAAGAGGTAGGGGAGGACGCGGTCGAGGAGGTAAACCCTCCGGACAATCGAAGCAAGGAGATGCTTCCGGTAGGAGGGAGTCTCCAACATTTTCAGGTTCGTTGGACCTTCGATCCTTGGGTCCACAGCCTAATCAAGATTGGACTAGGATGGAAACAGAACAAGTCTCCACCATCATTTCCTTAATTCTTCCAACACTCCACCCCCTCATTAGAAGAATATACTCTAGAGCTCTTGAGCAAACGGGTTATAAGGAAAGCAAAGTCCATCAAATTCCAGGGAAGGCTGTTTTGTGTTCCCAAGAAGGACTTGGACAAACTCAGAGTCATTCTGGACTTGTCGCCACTCAACAAGTTCATAGAAAACAGCAAGTTCAGGATGTTAACCCTTCAACACATAAGGACCCTGTTACCCAAAGGGACGTTCACAGTCTCGATAGACCTGGCAGATGCCTATTGGCACATTCTAGTCAGTCGCCCCCTCTCCTCCTACCTAGGATTCAAGTTACAGAAGATAAAGTATGTTCTCAGAGCCATACCTTTCGGACTAAATATAGCCCCAAGGATCTTCACGAAACTTGCGGACGCAGTTGTGCAACAACTACGCCTAGAAGGCGTTCAGGTAGCAGCGTACCTGGACGACTAGCTGGTGTGGGCAGCATCTGAAACGGCTCGTCTGCAAGCATCCAAAGAAGTGATCCAGTTCCGGGGACATCCGGGATGCAAGATCAACTTCAAAAAGTCTCGACACTCTCCAGCTCAAGAGTTTCAATGGCTGGAAATCCATTGGAACCTGAGGTCACACCGCCTCTCCATTCCCTCAGGGATGAGGAGGGAGATTGCAGGGTCTGTCAAGAGACTACTGAAATCCGACAGGATCTCAAGACGCCAACAGGAAAGAGTACTGGGCTCTCTCCAGTTCGCAGCAGTAACAGACCCAGTGCTAAGAGCACAGCTGAAAGATGCGTCAGGAGTCTGGAGAAGATACGCATCAAACGCTCGAAGAGATCTAAAATGACCGATACCGGCCTTACTACGATCACTTCTTAAGCCGTGGTCGAAGGCCAAGAGCCTAACGAGGACTGAGTCCTTGCAACTACCTCTGCCGTCGGTGACCATCCACACGGATGCCTTGACGGAAGGATGGGGAGTTCTCTACCATCAAAGGAAAGTCCAAGGGACTTGGTTATCTCTGTTCAAGGCCTTTCACATCAATATTTTGGAGGCCATTGCAGTCCTCTTGAAGTTTGGAAAACTGGCCCCTCGCAGATCAGTCCACATCAGACTGATCTTGGACAGCGAAGTGATAATGAGATGTCTGAACCGACAAGACTCAAGATCGTCCCATATCAACCATGTGAGATTAGCCATCCTTTGTTTAGAGAGATGGCACTTATCAGCCGTTCACCTACAAGGGTTCCGCGATGTGACAGTGGACACTCTATCCAGGCTCAAGCTGATAGTCAGAATGGTCCCTAGACGCAGACTCATTCTCCTCCATCTTGGAACAAGTCCCGGAACTGCAGATCAACCTCTTTGCGACGAGCGACAACAAGAAACTACCTCGATATGTAGTCCCATACGAGGACCCTCTAGCGGAGACAACGGACGCCATGTCCCTCGGTTGGAACGAATGGACCCGGATTTTCCTGCTCCTTCCATCCAACCTTCTGCTGAAGGTCCTCAACGAGCTGAAATCCTTCCAAGGAACGGCAGCTCTAGTGGCCCCCAAGTGGCCCAAGAGCAACTAGTTCCCTCTAGTGATGGAACTGAAGCTGAGGCCGGCCCCTCTACCGAACCCAGCACTATCTCGACTGGTTCAGAAGTCGACTGTCTTTGCTTCATCACAGAGAACCCAAAACCTTCATCTCATGATTTTCTCTCCTTAGCGTTTAAGAAAAGATTTGGGATCTCAAAAGGCAGTATAGACTTCTTAGAAGAATACAAGTCTAAGTCAACTAGAAGACAATATGAATCGTCTTGGAAAAAGTGGGTTGCTTTCGTTAAAGCAAAAGAACTGAAAGAAATTTCAATAGACTTCTGTCAGTCCTTCTTTATCCACCTCCATGAACAAGGTCTGGCTGCCAACATGATAACTACGTTTAAGTCAGCCCTGACTAGACCTCTTCTATACGCCTTTCAAGAGGACTTGATGAACGAAATCTTTAACAAGATCCTGAAGGCATGTGCTAGACTTAGGCCTGCAGCTCCTCTGAAGCCCATTTCATGGTCCTTGGACGAGGTCCTACATAATGCTTCATCTGTGAACAATGAAGATTGTTCTCTCAAGGATCTAACCCAAAAGGTTATTTTCCTGTTTGCTATAGCCTCAGGGGCTAGAGTTAGTGAAATACTGTAGTAGCCCTATCAAGAAATGAGGGCCACATTCAGTTCACAGAAGTGGGAGAACAATCTCTTTCCTGATCCAACCTTTCTCGCCAAGAACGAGCTACCTACTAAAAGATGGGGTCCCTGGAGAATCTGCTCTCTGAAGAAAGATGTCTCTCTGTGTCCAGTAGAGTGTCTAAAGGTCTATCTTTGAAGAACTTCAGACTTCAGGGGAAGACAGCTCTTCAAAGGAGAAACTTCAAGATCAAACTTATCCCTAAAACAACTGAGGGCGAAGCTCTCCTACTTCATTCGCAGAGCGGATCCTGACAGTACACCCGCAGGTCATGATCCGAGAAAAATTGCTTCATCACTGAACTTCTTTCAGTATATGGACTTTGAGCGTCTTCGCTCATATACTGGATGGAAGTCATCCAGAGTGTTCTACAAACACTATGTAAAGCAAATGCACAAGCTGAAGCATCACATGGTGGCGGCAGGTAGTGTATTAAAACCTGTCGTCTAGTGCTGCGATGAACAGTGAATTGATTGGGACTATCAATTAGGGTGAAAAGGTGTTGACACTTCTGGTGCGATACCTTTTAAGTGGGTGTCACCATGGTGACACTAAGACTGTTCAAAATCTCAGGTATGGAATTATACAGATAATACTTGTGCCATGTGTACATAGTACACAGTGTTGATAGTATACAACATGTACAGAAAATTATATTAGAAAATTTTATCAAAATTTGCAAATTTCAGAGTGGCATTGATCATTTCTTCCCTCTCAGGGAGGAAAACGTTTTCTGTATACGTTGTATGTATAATTCCCGTAACATGTTACACTCGTTATTCCATTTGGACATTTATTCAAAATAAATGTCTATTAGAGTGTAATTGCGTCTTATTTTGCCCTGCAATTAGCAAAATAAATATGGCCAGAGTTCTCTTACTTATTTAATTAAGTAAACCTCATATTATTGTATGCTTACAAACTATGGATATACAGTAGTTGATACTTAGTTGTTCTGACAACATATACAAACCGTGAGACCTTTGTATATCTAGTTGATACTTATGTTTGTTCATACAATATATGCAAACCTTGAAACCCCTTTTCTACTGTTTAGTATGACTCTTCCCTGCAGGGAGCAGGAAGCCCTAACATTGTCCATGATTAGTGGTAATGACGTATAACGGTAACGTCATATGTCTCAATGGTCCGGATGACTGTAGAAAAAATTTGTCCCAAGGTTAAGGCACCTATGAAAATCCTCAGATACAGTACTTTCTAGTAATTCGCTGGTAAGCTTCCATCAGGGCGACATGGCTTGAGCCCAAAAAACGGATTTTGAAGTGAAGAAAAATCTATTTTTGGGTGAGATAGCCATGTCGTCCTGATGGACCTACCCTCCTTTTCCATAGAAAAGGCATAGGCAAGATCCCTCCCGAAAACTTCTATATCTGTAGCACCATGCTCAATGCTACAAGGAATGAGCACCATCTTGGATACTCCGTAGTAGTGCGGGAGGAAGGGTAACCTTGATAACGGCTCCCCTTCTATTTTCGCCACTCTTCCCCCTTGAAACGAAAACGCTATTCGGGGTGAAGATTGCTATGTGTCGTATCAAGATATATGTCCCCTGATATTATGTGATATCCTTGAGTAATATTTTAAGGATATTCGCGCCAGGAGTTAGAATTCTGGAGACCTAAAGGTTAATTCTCTGGGAATATCACTGTAGCCAAATATTCCTTAGAAAGCTATCAATAGGAACCTTCCATCAGGACGACATGGCTATCTCACCCAAAAATAGATTTTTCGCTTAGCTTCAAAATCCGTTTTGTGCCTTATTTGGGTATATATATGCATATGTGTATGTATATACAGTATATACACATATACCTTACCTTAACAACTTAAAAGTTGCAGATGACAGTTCTATTTAGTGAATCTTGAGAGGAATTGCAAAAGATGATAGAAATTTGAATAGCAAAAGCAGAAAAGTAGGACTGAAAATGAATATGAGTAAAACTAAGGTAATGTTCAATGAAAAAGCTGAGAGAGAACAAATAAGATTATGGACGAACCTCTAGAGATTGCTAATGAACAGACAGTAAGTGTTTCCTTTGGACATGAGAACAAAATTAAAAGGATAAGTAATGAATTGAGAGCATTTTGTAAACAAAATCAGATATGAAAAATAAAATGCCACTCTCTAAAAAAAGTATTTAATTAGATGGTCCTACCAGTATTAACTTACACATCAGGAACTTGGAGACTTGTTAAACCATTAGAATATAAGCTAGTTACAACTCAAAGAGCTATGGAAAGAATAATGATGGGATTGACACTAAGAGACAGAAAAAAATCAACATGGATATGAGAGCAAACTAAAGTAGAGGATATTCTAACAAAAAGTAAAAATAAAGGTAATGGACATGGGCAGAACATATAATGAGAATAACAAATAATAGATGGACAAAAAGAATAATAGAGTAGTTCCCTAGCGATTGCAAACAAAGGGAAGAAGAGAAAGAGAAGGTAATGGATTGATGAGCAAAAGAAAATTTTTTGCTGTATAGACTGGCATGGAAAGACCATAAACAGATGCAATTGGAAGGACATGTCTGAGGCCTTTGTCGTGCAGTATGTATGTATATATTTAAGTATATGTATGTCTATATACATATACACATACACACACAGTGGTACCTCAGTATACAAGTACAGTATAATCCATTCCAAGAGTAAGCTTGTAAACCAAAACAATTTTTCCCATAAGAAATAAGGGATAATCACTCGTGCATTTCACAATTCCAAAAATATCAATATCTATCTACCAGAGGATGATATATTTCCAGTCTTAGATTCATAATGGGAAGAATTAACATGAATATTTTAATTATGCTCTGTATGAATTTATTTTAGATGAATACAGTATTATGTTCATTGCATAAACTATACACAGATGAAGGTCACGTTGTTGTTTTTCAATTTTTATAAAAGAACAAACCCCTTGGATGAGTGCTGAATGTTTAGTGACTTAAATATGAAGTTTTTATGTAAGAACGGTAATCATAGAAATTGTACTCCAATCATGTGAAAATAATTACTCGTACAGTAGTACCTTGGTTTATGAGTTTTGATTAATTCCAGAAGAAAACTTGTAACATGAAATACTCTTATTCTGAAACAATTTTCCACATAAGAAATAAAAAAAAATCACTCGGTGCATTCCACAAGTCCATAAATACACACATACTTATTTTTAAAACTTTTTTAATGGAATTTGATGAATAAATTTGATCTCCCTAACATGAGAAGTGAATACAAATTGATAATTCACAATAAAAGACTGACAAATTAACTTTCCCTTTACCTTTGAGGAGAGTTGTGGCTGGTGTGAGAAAGATGAAAGAGAAGGTGGTTATCGCCTGGTCATCTTTTTTTACACTTACATTCAATTTTCATAAGGAACCTATCTAGAGATGACTGTTTCTACCTTTACTTTAAAATGGTATAAAAATGGGGTAAAAATCTCAGGAACGTGAACACTGGGTGTGTAGCTTATGGCCACTGTTAGTACTTGTCCAAAAAATTGCATATATGGAAGGAAATTTTTGCTTGGAGACCAATGAAATGCTTGTAAACGGATTTGAATTTTTATGCTTTAACTGAATACCGATTGGATGGTACTCTGAGGTACTTGTAAACTGAGGTACAACTGTACTATGGTTTTTCATGGCATAACTGATAGGTTTAATCAGATTTATTTTTGATTTGCCCAAGTGTTTCTTTGTTTTAATGATACACTTATTTTTTTACTATTCTATTTTAGTCCAAAATGGTTCATAGATTCATTATGAATAGGTGCAAAAGTACATGTGTATTCAAGTTGTATTCAGAATTTTTATGTAACCTGTAGCTCTAGTGTTCATAAATATTAAGACTCATTTAGTGTTGTAGTGAATCAGATTTATTATTAAACAATTCAAGGAAAAGCATATTTATTTCTTATCTACAGAGTGTGTTGAAGATATTAACAGCAGGTGAAGATAAAGGCCCAGGAACATTAGTTGTACATGGACCCCAGGATTTAGTTGCTCAGGTTGGACCTAAGTAAGTATGGTTTTATGAATTTTGTATGTCTTAAGGGATTTTGACGAAGGAAAAATCTATTTCTGGGCGAGGAACCTGTGTCGCCCAGTGAAATGCTCCTTATAGCACCATTTCTAAGGCATAAATACTGCTAAATATACCAGAGAAAAAAGATGCATGGAATGCCAGGAATAAACCCAGCTCGCTCGCTCTAATAAGTGTCGGTATAGTAACTGGGGTGTGTAAGAACCATGACCATAGGTCCCTCACGAGTTAGACCTCTCCTTCTTCAACATCGCCTGGAAGTATGAAGTGCCTGTCTATACCCGACTGCTGCCTTCCACTACGACTATCCTCCCCTCACCCCTACCCCTCCCCACGCTCCCTCCCTTATTCCTCCTAGCACCCCACGCTTGGATCAGACTAGGGTGAGGGAAAAAGAGAGGGGTGGGTTCACTGGGCAACACAGGTTCCTCGCCCAGAAATAGATTTTTCCTTCGTCAAAATCCCTTTTCTGGGCTCGACCTGTGTCGCTCCGTGAAATCATAACAGAGAAATAGTCCTAAGCTTGGGAATACACATGAAAATAAGGAACTGGAATAAAAACAGAATATGGAATTAAGAGAGTTTAATAACAAAACGTAAACTAGCAATATGCAAAGTACAGAATACAGAAGTCTTCCCAAAATTAGCAGCCAGATATTCTGGGGAAACACTGAAGAACCAAAATTAATTATAACAAACAAAGACATAAACACATAATACACATCATAACCAGAGGGTAGGGTGCAAACCAAATGAATAACAAAGGGACGGTAGGGAGAGTAGGTAAGGCAGGTGATGGCCTGCTCCGTATAAGGAAACAAGGCACTAAAAGAAAAAAGGGGGGTAAAAAGATAGGACCTAATTATAATGGTTCTTCTATATCCGGAGGAACTACGTTTCCTGCTACCACTCTTGCAAATTTAAGGGCCTCCAAAGATTTCAAATAGTGGCATTTAAAGGCTGTTGGTGACTTCTAACCAGTGTATCGTTTCAAGTCTTCAAAATTCATGTGATGGAAATAATTAAGTGAGGTCGCCACTGCCCTGATATCATAGGCATGTGCGACTGAATGAGGATTGGCTTGCTTAATAAAGTAAAGAATCTGCTGCCTAATCCCCTTCAGGGAAATAGTTCCTCCATGTTCTCGAACAAACAAAGGGCCTGAAGACGTATTAGGAGTTCTATTCAAATAAGCTTTCAGAGTGTTAACAGGGCACAGGGAGAGATCCTGAGAGAGTGGAACAATCTTCCACGGAGTCCATCTAGACTGGGGATCCTCATTCTTCGCTAAGAAACTCCTATCTAGAGAGAGCAAGACCTCGCCAGAAGAAAGTAAGTCAATGTGACCCGGCTCTCTAGATAATGCCGAGAGTTCAGATAATCTGGCTCCTGAAGCTAAACTTACCAAGAATAACGTTTTCGTAAGAATCATTATGTAGGAGCATGAGTCATTATCAGTGTCAGAAGCCAATTTAAGGACATCATTTAGAAACCAAGAAACCGCCTGTGGACGGGTTGCCGGTTTTAGTCTAGCACAAGCTTTGGGAATAGATGAGAATTATGAATCCGTAAGATCAATATTGAACCCGAATTGAAATATTTTCTTCAAGGCGGACTTAATCGTGGTAATAGTACTAGCAGCTAGCCCCCCTTCAAACAAAGTTCTGAAAAAGGTAACTGCCAGATTGGCAGTCATTGTCTGAACATCCGAGTCCCTCAGAAACCTCGCTAACTTCTTAACAGCAGAATCATATTGCCGAAGGGTGGAATCCCTCTTATCCGATTCTAGGAACAATGTGTTAAGGGGATCGATATCAGCATCTTTCTGAGCCGCAAATTTCATGAAGTCCATAAAGTTAGGGCACTCAGAATTCTTGAGGAAGCTGACATTGCGAGTTTGTACTGTTTGCGTCAACATTGGGTTGGGGATCCGGCGAGGATGGAGACCCAGTTCCGCCAAGAGGGGAAACCAATTGATTTTTGGCCAGTTGGGAGCCACAAGAGCGATCTGTCCTTGGAAAGTCCTGAGCCTGTCCAGAACTTTCATCAGCATGTTTATAGGAGGAAACAGGTAGATCCTCTGCCAGGTGTTCCAGTCGAGGGACATGGCGTCCGTGGCATAGGCCAGAGGGTCCAGGTTGGGGGCTATGTAACATTGGAGTTTGTGGTTTGAGTCCGTGGCGAAGAGATCCACTTGAAGATTCGGAACTTGCTAGCAAATCCAACGGAATGACGCTTGGTCCAGGGACCATTCCGATTCCAGGGGAGTCGTCCAGGAAAGTGCATCGGCCACTACGTTCCTGACACCCTCCAGGTGAACTGCTGACAAATGCCAATGGTTCCTTGTTGCCAAGGAAAAGATGGCAATCATCACCTGATTGATGTGACCCGACTTGGAACCTCCCCTGTTGATGCAGTGAACTATCACCGTGCTGTCCAGAACTAATCTGATATGTTGATTCATTGACGGGGAGAGTCGTTTCAGAGTCAAGAATACCGCCATGGCCTCTAAAATATTGATGTGCATCTGACGAAAAATTGTCGACCACAAACCTTGGACCTTCTTGAATGGAGAATAACCCCCCCCAACCGCTTAGGGAGGCGTCCGTATGGACTACTAATGCTGGCAGAGGGAAATGAAGAGGTACCGACTTCGCCAAGTTTCTGACCTTCGTCCATGGGAGAAGTCTTTTCCTTAGGATAGATGGAATGCTTGAAACCTTGTCTCGAAATTTGTCATTTGCCCTGGATCGCCAAACTCGATTGATGTCCTTCAATTTGGCTTTCAGTAGGACGTCTGTGATGGAAGCAAACTGGAGTGAACCTAAGACCCTTTCTTGGTTTCTCCGAAATGTAAATTTGGCCCTGAGAAATTTCCTCGTGCCCTTTCCGATATCTTTCCTCTTCTACGGGGGAATCGACAGTTTGTGGATGGTCAGATCCCATTGGAGACCTAATCACTGGAAGCACGACGCCGGAATCAGACGGGACTTTTTGAAATTCACTCTGAACCCTAATTGTTCCAGAAACTTAATGACCTTGTCTGTCGCATCGCGACATTCCCTGTCGCTGTTGGCCCAAATAAGCCAATCGTCTAGATAGGCCACTAACTGCATTCCTTGAGTTCTCAACTCTTGGACCACTGCCTCCACTAACTTCGTGAATACCCTGGGAGTGATATTGAGACCGAGCGGCATCACCTTGAAGGCGTATGCCCGTTTGCCAAGCTTGAACCCCAGAAAGGGACGAAAATGACGCGCTATTGAAAGATGAGAGTAAGTGTCTGTAAGATTGATAGAGGTGGTGACGGCCCCACGACGAAGTGAGGTCCGTACCTGCGAGATGGTCAGCATACGGAACTTGTCGCATTGAATGAATGTATTCAAACGAGACAGGTCTAAAATGACCCTTCGTTTGTCGGTTTTTCTTTGGCACGCTGAATAAGCGAACTTGAAATTTTAAACGCTTTACCTCCTTTACCGCATTCTTGAGAAGAAGATCTTGGGCGAAATCCGTGAGATCCGCCGTTGGACTCTGATAAAAAGTGACCGGTGGAGGGGGCCCTTGAATCCAACTCCACCCTAGGCCGTTGGACACTATGCTGTGTGCCCATTTGTTGAACGTCCAATGTCTTTGAAACGGATGTAGCCTCCCCCCTACCTGAGGAGTCTCATTGGGTCGCAGAAGGTCTGCTACCACAGCTCCCTCGGGATCCTCTGCCCCTCCCGGAAACTCGACCACCTCCCCTGTAGCGAAAAGGTCCTCTAGACCTACTCGTTTGCCTACTATACCCTTGGACCAGGCCTTGAGATTCAAAGGCAGGGTTAAAAGCAGACGAAGTCGAGAAGGAAGTCGAAGGCTGAGGTGGCTGGCTTACCAGCACAAACTGCTGTTGGGGCTGAGGTTTAGAGGCGGATGGATGTCGCACCTGGGATACAGGCACTGCCTGTACCACAGGTTGGGATTGTGACCCTGGAAAGGGAGAAATCGTCGTGGCCTTTTCCTGCCCTGTAACTGCGTCCCAGCGGATTCAAATTTCCTCTTAGGAACGAGACCCCACCTAACACGAAGTGTCTGATTGACTCTGGCTGCCTCACTGAGGACGCCGTTCACCACATCATACGGGAAAAGATCTGCCCCTCAGACCGAGGCTTTTATCAACCTGTTAGGCTCATGACGAATGGAAGCCTCAGCTAAGACGTGCTTCCGGCACACACGACGAGTGACAGCAAAGTCATACGCATCCCACTGAAGGGTGTGAAGCGCAAGGACTTCGTTAGGATGTTAAAGAGAGACTCATCAGCGTAAACCAAAGAAGACATCTCCGCCATAGGAGCCGAGTTAGTAGACCTACTCAATCTGACTCGAGCTTCATACTCCGTCCTAATCAATGAATCTGGCAGCCAGGGAGGGAAGACGTTTTCTGAACTTTGCGGTTGCACAGTCCAGAGCCAACTTCCCCGCCGTGAAGGTCGCCGGTGCATCAATCCATGAGTCTTGGTCCCCTGGGAACAGCAAAGAAGTCAGGTCTGTCTCCCGAAGGTTTGGCATAGGTTTGTCCTCCATGGCCGCTTGCAAAGTAAGATCCACCACTTTGATGGTGCACAGAGTAGGAGTTTGTTCCTCGACCACAAACATGGTATACGTGCCCTTATGAGAGGTTAACTTGGTATTCACGCATTCCCATTCAGTCAGGGTCCGGACCCAGGCGGACTGAGCCTGCTCCTTCGGGAAGATAACAGTCTCCTTCGGCACTTTATCCACCCTGGCAAGCGCGTCCTCTGTCAAGCGCGCGTAACCTGGGAAGGGGAACTGCAAACCCGGCGGGTAGAACTCAAAGTCCTCAACTGGACGGGTACCACAACCTTCGATAGTCAACATGCCCTCTGAGAACGGGGCATGAAGGGCCAACCTCCACGGGTTGCTCTTCACAAACGCCGGGAGCCTTGATGCATCTGGGACCACAAACTGGTGTTGCTGTGGGAGGCCGGACCTCAAGAGATTTTCCATCATGGTCTCCTGATTCTGCAGTCGTTGGGCGAAAGAGTCATCGACTGTAGACGATCAGCAATAGGACCAATATGGGATTGCACAATACTCCTCATCTTCTCCATGAGCTGGCTCGAAAAGGACACCGGATCAAATGCCAGTTCCGGGGACTTAGCCTTTGAGCTCCTCACTCTCGAGCCCTGAGCCGTCGGGGAAACCCTTTCCGAGACCGACCGACGTTTAGAAGCCGAGGATGGCCTGACGGGGAAAGATTTGAGTATTTTGGAAGGCTTGCTAGCCTTATGTAAAGTCTTGTTGACATGCTTAACTTTAGGAACTACCGAGCATGACTTGTCCATCACGACATTACCAGTAAATCCCTGAAAAGAAGAAACAAGAAGAAATAAAATGCGCCGGACCAAGGAAAGGAACCTTAGACCGGACGCTACTGGCCTCACCTACCACCCTACCTGTACCAGTCGAATCAACGACCATAGGTTCTACATCCAAATTAATCGCAGCCACGTCATCGAGAACATCATCACCCAGGCCCACTAAGTCATCAGGGAAGGCTTGAGTCTCCTCGCGAATCCTGGCGATGATCGGTGCCGCCACATCAGATGCCACCGCCACCAACATCTTGGCATTGGGGTAAAGGAGGGAACACATCTCCTCCGCCAAAATATATTTCTGCCTGGCCTTAAAAACATTTATAAATTTTTTTTTACTATAGTGGTTGTGTAGATTTTTTTTCATATTGTTTGTTTAAAGTTTTCACGCCTTTGGGAAAATTCTTAAATTTCCATGATTATTGCAGTTGGGTACTTAAAATTTTTAAAGTTTATTTTCAAAAGGAATGTTGATGTGATGTTGAAGCTTTTGAAAGGTTTTTATCAATCTAATAATAAGATAGTTTTCATTGAATTATCAATTAAGATAATTTTCAATGATTTTTCTTCAAAAATGCAGTACAATAATACCTCTATTTAAGAGTACACTTTGTCATGGAAGCTAGTTCGTAATCTTAAGTGCTCGTATTCTAAAACAATTTTTCCCGCAAGAAATAAAAGAAATTCACTTGATGCGTACAAGTCTATAAATATGCATATGCACACATTTTTAAAGGTGTGTAATGGAATTTAGTTAATGGATTATAACCCCTAACATCAGAAATGAATACAAATTAAGAAGTTGCAATAAAAAAAATATTTATAAATTAATTTGCACTTTACCTTTGAGGGAAGTCATGCCAGACACGAAGGAGATGAGAGACGAGGAGGAGGAGGAGGTTTCTGCTTGGAAGGAGACTTTCCTCCCAGAAGTATTTCTGGTAAACTATCGGGAGTTCTCTCTCTTGATTGATGTTTACTATCTCTTAACTGATTCTACTTCATTTATGCTTTATGGGTACTTGGTTATCGTTATATTACACTATAACATTGCATTCAAATTTGACAAGGAACCTATTGAGAGACGACTGCTTTTGCCCTTTCTTTAAAATTTTATGAAAATGGGGTAAAAATCCCTTGAACATGCCAGGGACACTGCATGTGCAGCATATGAGTACTGCGTGACTAATATTGTGCTAGTCTCAACACTTGTCCAAAAAAAATGCAGACACGAAGAGAAATTTTCACTTGCAGTCCGATACAATGCTTGTAAATGGAATTGAATTTTTATGGTTATAAACCAATTTACTTGTATTCAGAATTGCTCGTAAACGGAAGTACTACTGTATTTTACTGTTCAGGGAGTTAGTGTACATCATAACTACTAAAGGTCCTCGGGTTACAACATTTCGTGGATATGATGTATCTCTCGTGAGGTGAAGTTGTATTAGTGTATTTTTCACCGTTACTTATGATTCTGTAGTACAGTAATACCCCTTTGTACGTCATTTCAACAAACAGTACATCAGTTCTGACTTTACATCCCTCATCCTCAAGTATCAAATGCAAAAAAAAAATCCTCATCACATCAGTTTCTACATCATAAAATAAAGATTAAGTGCTCTACTATACTTCACATAAAAATTTATTAAAGTTGCTATCTAGTTTTTATAAAATGATAGCAGGTTATAAATACTTCTGTGTTCATTATGTGTATAGATAACGTATAAGTTACTTTGCTAATAAAGATACAACCTACTTTGAAAATTGTCTTAAATTGTGTTTCTTGGAACCAATTAACGATATATGGTGGGGTATTACTGTACAGTATTTGTTCCGACACTACTACAAACCCCAAGCTATTTATTAGGGATTATCTATCGGCGAAGCTGGTAGACTAGCCATTAAGACTTTTAAGTGAGGTGGCAACTACCCAACACATAGTTACCCACTCCCAGTTGGTAACTACCAACTACTTGTTTACAACTCGTTATGAAATCTTAACCACTGTGTATTCCAGTTTTTGTGTTATCTCCCCTATGTAAATGACAATGGTTTCTATTTTTTCAATATTAAACTTACCCGATAATCATGTAGCTGTCAACTCCGTTGCCCGACAGAATTCTATGGAGGGATACGCCAGCTATCACAATACTAGAAGGGGGTGTATTTACCAGCGCCACCTGTGGCCAGGTACTCAAGTACTTCTTGTTGACACCTCCTCAATTATTCCTCTGTCGTGCTTCCGGCAAGACGTTCTGGGATACGCTTATGTTCTTGGAGTATTTTCACGACTTTGGTGAAGTATTTCTCTTTGATTTCGGCTGTCGCTTTACTGGAAACTTCTATATTAGCTTAGTTAGCTTTTGGAATTAATTTGATTAATTATGGTGACGAAGAGAGTATGAACTCTCGTTCACCTTTCAATGGCCGACCCTTCCCTTAGACGGAAGTGTTGGTGTCTAAGAGAGTATCGACTCTCTTTCTTAATTTTGCTTAACAAAAGTTATAGATTTATTTTATATCTCTCCGCCTCTTATAGGCCTCTTCGATTAACTTCCTTTTATTATAAACTTATTAAAATTAATTTTTATATTTGTTTATATTCGACCTTCCTAATAGTAGGCGGTCTTTTCTTGGTACCGAAGTTAATTAACATTGAGCCCGTCATTTCGGTTTTACCTGTTAACATATTATGCTATTTCCGCCACAGAGTTTGAAAGAATTTCTTTGATAGTCTCGTACGGTTTTCAAAGTTGAACTAACGTTTTGTTTTGTCTCTGCAGTTGTTGACGTTCAGAACGTTCAACTTGCACTCTATCGTTACGATAGAGAAAGAATGTTCACGGTTTCACGTTGCTAGTAAGAGTAACCGTGTCTAGCGTTTTGTTCATTCTTTCTTAACTTAATGGTTTTGATCCTAATAAAGGAACTTTTCAGTTTTTTCCTTTAACAATAATATGTTTTAACGATATATATGATTGGGCTCTTCTCTCAGGTTCTAAGTCAAGAGAGAGAGAGAGAGAGAGAGATAGAGACGGAGGGAGAAAGAGGATAAACGTTTCATTCAAGCCTGCCAGGCGTACGAGTAACGTCGTTATCGTTTTTGCTCTTCTCCCTAGTCTCTTTAGGGGAAGAAACTAAACGTTTCTAGAGTGATCTAGTGTTTAGTCTCTTTCCAGCCACTGAATTATCTTTCATAAGTTTTTTCTGTTACATTGTAATTCTGTTTTCGCAATTACTAACTTTTGAGAAAGGATAGAATTGCGTGTTTCAGGTACAAACCACTTAAAGTTTCGAGTTCAGTGAAATAAGTGCAAACAGAAATCAAAGTGATAAGTGATTAGCGCAAAGTATGTCAGTGTTGTGCGTGAGGGTACTTTTGTGCGCGCCAGTCGTCCTCCCAGTCCGGGACCTCTTGCAAGCTCCCAAGCCCAGGGGAGAAGCAATGTCGAAGGGCAGAAGGGTTCAGCAGGCCTTGATCGGCGCACAGAAGTATCCTCGGTGGTTGTGGGCGTGTCTTACCGAGACCGTCACTCCCACCCGCAGACGATTGAGCCCTTATTTTGCTCGTCTGCAGAAGAAATTTAGGGGAGAAAACGCTGGTCTCAGGTCTCAAGACCTCTTAAACGTAAAGTCGAGACCTATGCCAGACGTACGAAGTTAGAGTTCAACAACCCGGATGCAGTCATTGGGTTAGCTCTGACTCTCCTCAGTCATCAGTTGAATGCACTCCGCCTAAGAGGAGTAAGGTTCTGCCACAACAGAGCTCGACTGTTAAGGCTTTACCTCAGCCTACTGTAGTTTCTGCCGACCCCAAGTGGACTCTACTACAGTCCATGCAAGCACTGCTTTCGGACTTGATGCGTGAGTGTCGGGCTGAGAGTGTTGCGCCTCCGCCTCCGCCTACACTCCCTCCGCCTATGCTCGCTCCGCCTGATCGCAGTACCACCTGCCAGGCGTACGATGTTGTGGACTCTACTACAGTCCATGCAAGCACAGCTTTCGGACTTGATGCGTGAGTGTCGGGCTGAGAGTGTTGCTCCTCCGCCTCCGCCTACACTCCCTCCGCCTACACTCGCTCCGCCTGATCGCAGTACCACCTGCCAGGCGTACGATGTTGTGGACTCTACTACAGTCCATGCAAGCACAGCTTTCGGACTTGATGCGTGAGTGTCGGGCTGAGAGTGTTGCTCCTCCGCCTCCGCCTACACTCCCTCCGCCTACGCTCGCTCCGCCTGATCGCAGTACCACCTGCCAGGCGTACGATGTTGAGCCACGTGCTGAGTTTGCTGTTCCCAGTGGTGTTCAGCCTCCGCCTTCCTTAAGGCAACCTTTACAATGGGATCAGGAGGATTATACCTCTCTTCCTCCGCCTCCACTTGCTGCTCCACCAGTGATGCAACACTCGGTTGAGGTACAACAACCTCTCCCGTCCATGAGTCAGTCTCCTCAGCTCTCGCTGCAGCGAGCTCAACCCTCCACAAAGCAAGCACCACAACACCTTAGCCTTGCGCCTCAGGAGCCTCAGCTTGCGAGACATTTACCTTGTTCTGCGCAGCCTCTTCCTCATCGCGCTCCGCTCACACCACAGGAACTGGAACTTGCTACTCCGCTTCCACCAACCGCTCAGCAAGCGCAACCCTTGGGTTCAACCACTCATGCTAGGAGTCAGCCTCCTCCACCCATGCGCCTGCCTTCTGCTTGCCTTTTATTCAGCCTTTGCAGACTGAGCCTCAGGTGTTCCCTCAACAGAGTCTTGAAGAGGAAACCACAACTTTTGTTGTTCCAGCTCGTTCTGACTCTGCTGTTCAGCATACCTTACCTCCATTTTCAAACCATGGCAAAAATATGAATCATGAGTTATGAATGTAAGGTAAACATTATGTTGATTTTTAAACCCCATGCAAGCATGCATAAAGCACTCTAGCACTGGTCATGGAATTTCTGAGAAATGTTAAACGCCATGCACACGCTCTGCTTTCCTTACAGCAGGCTCTGCTTACAGCAGGCTCTGCTTTCTACATGCTCTGCATACAGCATGCTCTGAATACAGCATGCTCTGCATACAACATGCTCTGCATACAACATGCTCTGCATACAGCATGCTCTGCATTCAGCATGCTCTGCATACAACATGCTCTGCATAACAGCATGCTCTGCATACAGCATACTCTGCATACATCATGCTCTGCATACCTTACCGCATGCTTCTCAGTCACACATCTTGGGTTGTTGCCAACTCACTAGACTGTCAAGCAGTTTCATAACGTTGCCTTCTAGTCTGCTGCTTTTGCACCAGTGAACCCTCACTCAGAGAACTTAGCTTTTCTAGGATAAGGTCCCTGTAGATGAGAAAGTTCTTTTCTCCCTCCTTCTGATATTCCCTTGAGGACTCTGTCATTTGGAGGGAGCCTTTAGCTGCATAACCTCTTGGACTTTTATTTAAGCATAACATGCTTCCAGGGAAGGTTATGGTTCCACTTCAGTCGCTAATCCCGTCTGTTACCACACCTGCTCCCATAGACCTTGAGCTGTGTTGCATGACATGCACTCCAAGCTTAGTCCTTGTTAGAGGATTTTTTGTTTACGGAGTCAATGTGTCACGGGGAAGACGTTCAACAACCAACAGAAGTGACTTGTTGTGACGCAGTGCGGCAACCTCAGCAACCCGTTAAGGAGTTGTCTGTACGACCCAGACAGTCTAGACAGATTCGGGTTGTCACTGTACTTCCTCGCTTGCCCATGATTGACAGTTCACAGACTGTGCAGCAGTATCATGATCTTGTGTCCGGCTCCGTCAGACGACTGGCTTTTAAGAGCTCCCACAAGTCGTCGCTGTCTGGAGATTTTCAAATGGACTATGGATCTGACCAAGGAACTGGGCCTCCTGGTCAATTTTGAGGAGTCTCAGCTCGTTCCATCCCAGACCATTGTCTCCTTGGGTATGGATCTTCAGAGTCGAGCTTTTCGGACTTTTCCGTCGGCCCCAAGGATCTTCCAAGCCCTAGAATGCATCCAGAGCATGCTGAGAAGGAACCGATGCTCAGTCAGGTAGTGGATGAGTCTAACAGGGACACTTTCATCGCTGGCCCTGTTCATCGTGTTAGGGAGACTCCACCTCCCCCCCCTTCAGTATCATCTAGCTGCTCACTGGATAAAGGACATGACGCTAGAGACGGTCTCAGTTCCTGTTTCCGAAGAGAGGAGGTCTTCTCTCGCGTGGTGTAAGAACAGCTTTCTTCTCAAGGAAGGCTACCTTTGGCTGTTCAGAAACACGACCGCCGTCTCCTCTCGGACGCATCAGACACGGGCTGGGGTGCGACTTTGGACGGACAAGAATGCTCGGGAACATGGAATCAGGAGCAAAGGACACTTCACATCATTTGCAAGAAGTTGTTGGCGGTTATTCTGGCCTTGATAAACTTCAAGTCCCTCCAGCTTAACAAAGTGGTGGAGGTGGACTCTGACAACACCACAGCCCTGGCTTACATCTTCAAGCAGGGAGGGACTCTTTCGTGGAAGTTGTTCTAGATCGCAAGGGACCTACTCATCTGGTCGTTAGATCGAAAGCTAACTGGTAACGAGGTTCATTCAGGGCGGTATGAATGTCATGGCAGATCACCTCAGACGGAAGGGTCAGGTCATCCCCACAGAGTGGACCCTTCTCAAGAATGTTTGCAACAGACTTTGGGCCCTGTGGGGTCAGCCAACCATAGATCTGTTCACTACCTCGATAACCTAGAGACTCCTGTTGTATTGTTCTCCGATTCCAGACCCAGCAGCAGTTCACGTGGATGCTTTTCTGCTGGATTGGTTCCATCTCGACCTGTATGCATTCCCGCCGTTCAAGATTGTCAACAGAGTTCTTCAGAAGTTCTCCTTTCACTAAGGGACACGGCTGACGTTGGTTGGCTCCGCTCTGGTCCGCGAGAGAATGGTTCTTAGAGGTACTGCAATGGCTGGTCGACATTCCCAGGACTCTTCCTCTAGGAGTGAACCTTCTAAGTCTACCTCACGTAAAGAAGGTACACCCAATCCTCCACGCTCTTCGTCTGACTGCCTTCAGACTTTCGAAAGACTCTCAAGAGCTAGGGTCTTTTCGAAGGAGGCAGCCAGAGCGATTGCCAAAGCAAGGAGAACATCCACTCTCAGAATCTATCAGTCTCAAGGGGAAGTCTTCCGTAGCTGGTACAAGACCAATGCAGTTTCCTCAACCAGTACCACTGTAACCCAGATTGCTGACTTCCTGGAAAGTAAGATCCCTTTCAGCTCCTACGATCAAGGGTTACAGAAGTATGTTGGCAGCGGTTTTCCGCCACAGAGGCTTGGATCTTTCCACCAACAAAGATCTACAGGACCTCCCTAGGTCTTTTGAGACCTCAAAGAACGTCGGTTGTCCACTCCAGGCTGGAATCTAGACGTGGTCCTAAGGTTCCTTATGTCATCAAGATTTGAACCTCTCCAATCAGCCTCTTTTTAGGACCTCACATTAAAAACTCTTTTCCTCGTGTGCTTGACAACAGCTAAAAGAGTAAGTGAGATCCACGCCTTCAGCAGGATCATTGTTTTCACATCTGAAACGGCTACATGTTCCTTGCAGCTCGGTTTTTGCTAAACGAGCTTCCTTCACGTCCTTGGCCTAAGTCGTTCGAGATCCCAAGCCTGTCCAACTTGGTGGGGAATGATCTGAAAAGAGTACTTTGCCCAGTTAGAGCTCTTAGGTACTATCTAAAAAGGTCTTAACCTTTACAAGGACAATCAGAAGCCTTATAGTGTGCTATCAAGAAACCTTCTTTTCCAAGTTCTAAGAACTCAGTTTCTTACTATTCAGGCTTCTGATTAGAGAAACACATTCTCATCTGAAGGAAGAAGACCTTGCTTTGCTGAAGGTAAGGACACATGAAGTGGGAGCTGTGGCTACTTCAGTGGCCTTCAAACAGAACCATTCTCTGCAGAGTGTTATGGATGCAACCTATTGGAGAAGCAAGTCAGTGTTCGCATCATTCTATCTCAAAGATGTCCAGTCTCTTTACGAGTACTGCTACACCCTGGGACCATTCGTAGCAACGAATGCAGTAGTAGGCGAGGGTTCAGCCACTACATTCCCATAATCCCATAACCTTTTAACCTTTCTCTTGAATACTTTTTATGGGTTGTACGGTCGGCTAAGAAGCCTTCCACATCCTTGTTGATTTGGCGGGTGGTCAATTCTTTCTTGAGAAGCGCCGAGGTTAAAGGTTGTGATGAGGTCCTTTAGTATGGGTTGCAGCCCTGTATACTTTAGCACCTTTGAGTTGATTCAGCCTCCCAAGAGGAACGCTGCGCTCAGTAAGGAAGACGATCTTATTAAAGGCAGAGTAACGGTTCAAGTCGACTTCCTTACCAGGTACTTATTATTTCATTGTTATTGTGGATAACTGATTATATGAAATACGGGATACTTAGCTATCCTTTAGTCTTGTACACTGGTTTTTCACCCACCCCCCTGGGTGTGAATCAGCTACATGATTATCGGGTAAGTTTAATATTGAAAAATGTTATTTTTATTAGTAAAATAAATTTTTGAATATACTTACCCGATAATCATGATTTAATCGACCCTCCCTTCCTCCCCATAGAGAACCAGTGGACCGAGGAATAATTGAGGAGGTGTCAACAAGAAGTACTTGAGTACCTGGCCACAGGTGGCGCTGGTAAATACACCCCCTTCTAGTATTGTGATAGCTGGCGTATCCCTCCATAGAATTCTGTCGGGCAACGGAGTTGACAGCTACATGATTATCGGGTAAGTATATTCAAAAATTTATTTTACTAATAAAAATAACATTTTACCGCAACAAGTATTGTTTTTCACCTCAAATCTATTACCTTTATATGGCCTGAATAGCAACTTGAATGGAAGGCTGCTAAGTTGTAACCAATTCAAAAGAAACGGGACCTCTTGGAACGGCTAGAAGTTTCTGCGGTAGGGGAATTGACAAAATCTCAAAGTCTTTGAGGAATAACAAGGAATAACAAGTGGTTATGATATAGAGTGGAACTGTGTTAGTGAAATAAGGGGCAGCTATTGTAGACATTTTCAAGAAGAATTTGCACTTAATCCATACAATGATACTTACCTGATGATTACCCCGTAAGTTTTGTGCTATATAGGAAAACGAAGAGAATATGAATTTTGGAGAGGATAAAAACAAATTCCCAAAATCTGTATCCCTAAACTGGCAGTGTTAAAACTTAATCTGCTGACACCAGAGCTACTAAGAGGTGCGAGTCAGGAAACCTGTGTGCGAGTTCTCGAAAATAAAATCGTTTAAATGAATCTTGCCAAAGATCCATGTTGTATTCCTTCATTTGAATGTAAAGGTTTGACCATAGGAAGTGGAAAAACTCCTCCTCAACCTGGTGTGGTAGCTGCCCTGATAAGGAGAGGTTATTCCAGATCAGTAAATTTAGATGATTCTAGTGTTCCCTTATAGGCCTTAGATAGTGATTTTCAGTTCTGTGGCCTCTTCTTTTGGACGTCCTGATCACATCACCATGCAGAATAAAACTTCTTGAAACAGTGGTACTGTTATATTTTACCTGTATATTTGAAATGACATTTGATTTAGGTGACTTGATTGGAGACTTCATTGTCTTCTCAGAAGTTTTTCTTGATATTGAAGTTTTTGAAAGATCTATTTGATAATCTATTGATATCATTGCTTTTAATATATTATCAATTAAAGCCTTCTTTCTTTTAGTTCATGCCTTGGTTAAGACAATTGCTGATTATATGCTTTCTTGGTCTTGCGTGTTTTCTCTTATTAGTTCAGTACTCTAAGAAAGGCCTTAAGGTTAAGAGACTTCCACATTATTTCAATATTCTCTACTTGTGTCCTATGAGAGCCTTAAAAATGTATATGAAAAGTGCTGCTCCTTTATGGGAAACGTCAAAATTTCTTCAGTGATGTCCAATGTCATTTGAGGCCTTTGTAAACTAATGCAATCTCATTGTTCTTGAGCAATTTTACTTGTAATGGACATGAACAAATCAATGAATCTTGTCTCCGTCTATCGAAAGTAAAGATACATGATTTAAAAGCACCTGCCACATCACTTAATGTCAAGAAATTATCATTGAATTAATTAATAACAGCAGCTTAAAGGCATTGTACGTCAGCATTTGTTTTGTAAATTTTCAAGATAGTTTTGTAAGTTTACTGGTCATTGGATCCCATTGTCTTGGCATGTGGTGATTCTTTAATATTTTTTATTTTAATTAAATAGTTTGTGTTAACAACTTTTCCTTAGATTTGCTGTTAATTCAAAGTCTTTTGGTTGTTTAAATGTCATATGTTCTTAGTTTGGGATCTTTATTTCTTGATAAAATTCCCTTTTCTGCATTTGGTATCATTCTTGATCAAGGCATGTAAATGATAATGTGTAGGTCATTATATAATGTAGTCTCTAGTTGTAATCTCTTCTAGTCAGATCATCCTCAGAGAACATTGGTCTGTCACATTCCACATATGATCAATGACTCAAAGCTGGAACTTTTTGTGAAGGAATTTCTTTTATATTTTGTGATTTAAGGTATGCACAAGTTACTTCTACCTCAATCTTTCCATCCAAATCAATGTGGTAGTCAGTACTATGAGATTCCAGGTAAGATGAATTGAAATAAACCTAATTTTTACAACAGAATTGCTAGCTCAATACGTACCTGAAAATTCCTGGGATCATCCTTCCATCTCTCCACTTCTAGGAGTTCTAGATCATAGCAAATTTATTTTGCAACTCAAAGATACGAAAGGTAGATTTCTAAGCAATAATTCTCACCTTTCTCACCAGACGCCAGGTAGGCCTCCAGGCCTGTCAGTCGTCCTGCTTCAAGAACTGTCTCCATTCTTGGCGATCCTCATAGAGCCTCATCTCATCAACTTCCCGCAAACTGAAGCCTCTCCTCTCTACTCCTCTCTCTATGTTTTGTAGCCATCTCAGTTTTGGTCTTCCTACCGGTCTCCTTCCTTCTGGTGTCCATTCCAAAAACCTAACAGGATATCGCTCTTCCTCCATTCTTTTGACATGTCCAAACCATCTAAGCTGTCCTCTCTCCACAAAATCCAGAATCCCCTCCACTCCCAGTTCTCTTCTAATATCTTCATTTCGTAGTCTATCCAGTCTTGTCACACCTTTTATGAGTCTTAAGGCTTTCATTTCAGCTGCTTGGAGTTGGCTTCTAGTTCTTGATGTTAATGTCCATGATTCATGGCCATAAGTCAATATTGGTCTTAAAATAGCTAGGTATATTATGGTTTTCACTTTGCGAGGTATGTTTCTGTCTTTCATTAGTGGGTAGAGCAGATACAAATTGTTACTGAATTTCTGAACTCGGGTAGTTATTTCCAGTTTTGGATCGTTTTGGTCACAAAACTCCACTCCTAAGTATTTGAAATTTCTACACTGTTTCAATGTATGACCTTCTAATTCTACATCTACGTTGTTTGGTGTTCGTGATAGGTGCATAATCTCTGTCTTATCCTTGTTGATCCGCATTCCATTTGCTGTTAAGATCGCATTCCAGTTGTTAACGTTTTCTTGGAGAGCTTCTGCGTTGGGGGCTATCATTGCGTGGTCATCTGCATACAGAAGGTTGATGATCATATCTTCAGCTTCGTCCTCGCCTCGTTCCCTCATACATTTGTCTAGGAACAATATAAAAAGAAGTGGAGAAAGGACGCTGCCCTGTCTTACTCCTGATTTAATTTCAAACCAATCTTCATTCTCTTGATTTGTTTTTACTCTGGATTTGATGTTTTGATAGGTGTTATAAATTGCTCTTATAAGTTTCTCAGGGATTCCATAGTAAGGGTCTTTTAGGGCATCCCATATTTTCATTCTTGGTACTCTATCAAAAGCCTTTTCTAGGTCTATGAAAGCAATATATCTGTCCCGGTTCCATTCCCAGCTTTTCTCGAATATCATCTTGAGTGAGAAAATCATATCGGTTGTCCCTCTTCCTTGCCGAAAACCACTTTGCCATTCCCCCAGCTTTGGTTCAACATATCCTCTCAATCTGGTTTCAAGTATTCTATCATATACTTTAAAAGCGTGTGACATTAGGGATATTCCTCTATAATTGCTGCAATTTGTCTTGTCACCTTTTTTATAGATTGGGCATATTAGATCTCTTCTCCAGTCTTCAGGTGGTATTTGTCCATTCCAGAGTATGTCGATTAGTTCCAGCAGCCAAATGACTCCATCCTCACCCATGTTTTTAAGGAGCTCTGCAGGTATTGTATCCACTCCAGGGGCCTTACCATTTCTCATCCTCTTGAGGGCATTTTTTACTTCCTGTGTCGTTATGTTAGGTTCTGCATCCCCAACCACATCAAATTCTACATGTTCTTCAAGGTCATCATTTTCATTGTTTAGTAGTGTTTCAAAGTGATGCTTCCATCCTAATTCAATTTCTCGGGGTTCGGTTAAAATTGTCCCATCCATAGGGTCTTTGATTACATAAGTGGGTGGTTGGCTTCCCTTTCTATAGTTTTTAGCAGTGCTATATATGAGTTTTCTAGTACCTTGGAGATCATTTCCTAGGTCTTCTCCTATTCTTTCCCAGGTTTCTCTTTTTGTTTGAGCTTTTATTCTTTCTGTTTCTCTCAAGGCTTCTTTATAATTATTGTGATCTTCCAAGCTCAAAGTTTTCATCCATTTTCTGAAAAGTTTCATTTTATTTGTAACAGCGGACTTAAGTGTGGGAGTCCACCAAGCAGTTTGTTTTTTCCTCCTACCTCGAACTCTTTTCTTCTGCACTGTATTATTAGCAGCGCCTACTACAGCCATCTTAAAGTGTCTCCATTTTTCATTTGGGTCGTTGCTCTCCTGTTGCATTTGTTTAGCTCTACTGATTTCGTTTTGATATCTAACTAAGCATTCCTCTTCTCTCATATTCTCTAGGATAAATCTTTCTCTCACTTGGCTTGTAATTGGTTTAGGTTTCACTGTCTTTAATTTAATTAAGAGAAGCCTGTGATCTGAATCGAATGACACAGAGGGAATACTTTTTACATCTCTTACCATATTTTTGTTATTTGTTATTGCCAAGTCAATCATTGATTTTTCAGTGTATACTCCTAAGGCCGAGTTCCACCGATACCACGTCCACTTGTGATTATAGAAAGAGTTCATTATGGACATCTGGTTTTGCATGCAGAAATCAATTATGTTTTCTCCTTCTCTATTTCTGTCTCCAATGCTAAACGCTCCTAATATTCTCTCTATGCCTGTCCTGTCTTGCCCAATATGTCCATTCATGTCTCCAATTATTAATATATTCTCTACATATGGGACAGAATCTTTTACTTCCTGCAGATCTCTGTAGAATTCTTCCTTTTCTTCTTGAGGGCGGCCCTGCTGTGGTGCATACACCTGAATTATACTGGCTTGAAACATTCCCAACTTTAAGGAAAAGCCAATAATCCTATCACTCTTGTAATTTACATGACTAATTTTTCCAGCTAGCTCTTCCCTCACAATAAAACCTACTCCGTGTCGTGCAGCTCTTCCACCTTTGTAAAGTAATTGGTAATTGTTATGCAATAATTTGGTTCCTTCTCCTGGTAAACGGGTTTCACACAGTCCCAAAATGTCTATATTTCTCTCCTCCATCATCATGATTACCTCCTCCTCCTTACCTCGCAAAGTACTTAGATTAATTGTTCCCAATCTCAAAGCTCCACTTCCTTGTCCATGTCCAATAACATTCCGAGTCAGGATGTGCCCGGGCATCCTTTGATCAATGGGTCCGTCCTGAAGCAAGTCGTGCGGTTCATGAGCAATTTATAGCGGCTCACCGGCTTGCTAGGCCTGTCGTGAGCCCTCAGAGCTGTTAATTCGTTCCATCCATAAGCCTTTTGCTTCCTAATAGGTCACAGAGGTTCCAACATAACCCCCAAGCAGTCTTATGGTAGGCTTAAGCCACTGCACCTCTACAAGGTTACACAGCTCCTTGTCCCAATGTATGTTGGCCTTGGGACCGCAGTGGAAGCAATAATTCTCCTCTGGAAATAGTTTTATGTCACCATAGGGTGCCACAGAGGGTTCCATTAGTGGGGCATGTGGGATAAAGTGGTTGCTTTTAATCTTAAGGTAGAGAAGCGTTCACTTCAAGGTAATAGTACCTGTACTATGAATTTTATGGTAAGCTCTGAAATATGTAATTTTGCCGTAAAAATAATGTATTCTTAAAAGAGATTAAAAAAGGGATACTCTGTGTTAGACAAAAACACTGAGTATAGTATTTAGGTGAGATAAATGTCATACTTTTCCTTTAGGATACTGTTTCAAGACCATTTTCTAACTTTAATATGAAAATTTACATGTTTGCATTTAATTTTTTTAATACTTCAGGTTATGTGAGATTCTTGAAGGCCGAGGAGGAGGCAAAACGCGTTTCACAGGAAGAGTTAACAGACTGGGGAAACGGGAAGAGGCAGAGAAATATGTGTTAAGTGTTTTGAATTATGAAGTTGAAAGTTGATACTAAAGTGCTGTGATAGTTGGCACCTAGGTAAATTGGACCTGACTTGTTCTGATGTTTACATATCTTAATCTTTCACTGTCTCTAGATGAAGTAAATTGCAATACATTTACTGACAGCATTCTGTTTTAAGTCCTGTAAAATTCTTTTATATTGTTTGGCTAGTTTTGTTGCAATTGTGTTTGACATTCTCCACAAAATATTGAGGCCCCTTCAATGACTACTAGGTAAGTTATCAATCATTTTATTAATCACTGTATTAATCTTTTTCATATGCTTTACAGTAATTGTAATGCAGACTTTTATGAAAGATAATCAAAAAACTTTTTTTTTTCTTTTGGTTTTAATTGCAGTTTTCTTATTTGATACCTTGTACAGTATCTACTTTTTGCAGTGCAAGTCGACTTCTGGTATTCTTATAACCTAAACATGAAAGAAAATTACAACTGTATTTACCGTTTTAGTCATGTCTAGAGATCTACTCTTTAAAATCCCTCGTGAACTTATACTGTACTGACTCTTAGTACTGTACACTAGTGCACTACTGTAATAGTTGTCCTATCTTATATTGCTATAAAGATAGTGGTTTCCCTGGGGACTGGGTAGAGCTGATAACTATTGGTCCCCGTAGATCTAGTCAATGTGTGTCAGTAAAAGAGCTTAGTTTGATGGTAGCTGGTTGAGTAGAGCAATTTTAACAATTCATTCTTGGTGATGTGACTAAAATGTGGACATAGTTTGTCCACTAATGCTTGAAAGCCACTCACTCGTTAATTTTTTTCACCCACATATAAAATTAATTAAATAGCTGTGAATTGTTTTTCATAGTACATAAATAGATGGATAGGTAATTCTAAGAAAGAATTACTTTAGAATGGGTGGAAGCAATTGTTATATTGGATCACTATCTTGTTTTTAATCATCTAACATCGAAATTGATGTTGAAATTAAACTTGCTTTCCATTCATTTAATGATCATTCCCCCCTTTCCTCATTCATGCATGTGGGCCCCATTTTCCAATCATATGTAGACTTCTCATGATAAAAGCTTTACATCTTTACATAATTTAATGTTTCAACATTTTTACTGTGAGTTTGAAATAGATAAAAAGATTTGGATCTTGCGGCTACTACTCATCTCAAGTGTGTGCATCAACCACTTTATTAGGTCTACTAGGTGAATATATGAACCCTAAAATGTTGTACTTTATTAATGTTTCTGACTATCATATTACCATATAAGTATTATTGTTGAAATACTTAATATGTTTCAAGGTTATATTTTTTTATAAGATATGGGTCTACTACGTAAATATATAAACTCTAAAATGTTATACTTTATTAGTGTTTCAGGCCATAATATTGCCTTATGAATATGATTGCGGGAATGCTTTATATGTTTCAAAGTTATATTTTTTATAAGATATGGATGAGAAGTCCCTAAGTAAATTTGTGATATCTCTTCATGGTTCATTTAATTATAAAGGCTTCTTTATCCAGCCCTTGGTAATTTCATTCTACTCCCTTCAGTACTTAAGATATACAAATAGGGAGTTTGACATCCTCTTTACCCACTCGAGATATGACTTTACTTGCAATAATCCAAGGAAAGGTGAGAATACTATCCTTAGTATTCACTTCTCTCAACTTCTGAAAAATATTTTTGTTTCAATCCTATTAAAAAGAATCATTATTGTGTAATTTAATTTGTCATCTCCTCCTACGCCTATTGAAGCAAAGGGCCTTGGTTAGATTTTGCCAGTCGTCTCTATCTTGAGCTTTTAATTCAATACTTCTTCATTCATCATCATCTACTTCACGCTTCATGGTCCTCAGCCATGTAGGCCTGGGTCTTCCAACTCTTCTAATGCTTTGTGGAGCCCAGCTAAACGTTTGGTGAACTAATCTCTTGTGGAGTGCAAAGAGCATGCCTAAACCATCTTCATCTACCCCTCATCATGATCTCGGCCTCATGTGGCACTCGAGTAATCTCTCTTGTAGTTTCATTTCTAATCCTGATTTTTATATGTAATTTCAGGTGATTTGATTTCCAAATTTTACTTAACCTAGCCATTGTCTGATTTGCTTTTTTCAATTTTTCTCTAAACTCTAATTCTTAAGACCCAGCATCGGAGGTCCTAGTTCCTAGATACTTAACTGATTCTACCTCATTAATCCTTTCTCTTTCCAATGATATTTCATCTTCCATTGCATACCCCATTTGTAATTTAACTAAGACCTAGCAATTAATCCAAAATTCCCAAATTTTCCATTAATAGAAGCTTAACTTTGAAAAACATCAAACTTGTTTACTACTAGTGGGACAAGAATTTTGCTTGAATGACCCACACTGTATCATGCATAAGTAACAACCTTGGGACGGATTCAAAACTTCCTCTTATAACTTGTTTTTCTTAAATCTTCCAAACTTCCATTGACAAAGTTTGTAATTTCATTGGGTTGTTGATGTAACTTGGAAAAGGGAACCGGCACAGCTGAAAAAGGGGCCATGTATGAAGAGGTACTTTATATTATATCCCCCCTTTACAACTGAAAGAACCCAAGGTTCTGGTTGAAGACATTCCCAATTTTGCCTGAAATTAGCTAATCTCCACCTACTGAGAATGCTTCATCATGGATAGTCTCATTGGATTTCCTGCCATATGCGTGCGCCCATCTAGTCAAAGAGTTTCTTCTTATGATTGAATGAAACCTCAAAGGTCTTGCAGTACCACAATCCCCAGAAAAATTTATCAGAGGAAGAAGGCACAATCAAAGGTAAGGACAAATTGAGAAGTCATTGTGAAAGTAATCTCAAGGCTTCAAAATGCTTTCTGTAAGGGATTTGCTCTATAATTTGAGTGTCTAAACTGACTGTAAGACTGGTAAATATATTGGAGAATTTTGTATGTACTGTATTAGATACTAACTTGATTAATGACTGATACAACTGTTCTCTGCTTTTGATGCAAAATTACTAAAAACAACAGGAGTCTATTTAATACATTTACTACAATCCAAACAAGCTAAGAAATCAAGCTTTTATTAAGGATCAGGTTGTTCAATTAACTTCTTTTTCATAGTAGATGATAGAACTTCTATAAAAAAATTGGGCAAAATGTAGGATTTCAAACAAATGGTAGACTTTTTGTCCAATAGCTAATACTTCTCAGGTCAATCAAGTATTCAAGGTATATTTCTTTGTTGATCACACCACCAGTTCTTTTAATTGTTAACTTGTTCTCATAAAATTGATAAACTTATTTTCCAGTTGGTAAAGTTACCTCTTGAGAGGATGTTATTGAAAAGTCAACAGTCAATGTTATTTCCCTGTCAATATAAAGCTTACCGTAGAGTAGGAAAGGTAAAGAGGAAAGAGAAGAGGTGGGGAATTGGAACATCGCAGTGTGCGTTAATCTTAACAGAGATGATGCCATGAGTCCTTGAAAACTTTCAATTATTAATAAAAATATTTTGTAAATATCAATATGTGTATAACTGAAACCACAAATATAGAATCCACAAAAATATTGGGTTTACTGATAATAATTAAAAGAAGTATTGGAGATACAGTACAGAGAAGAAAAAGGTGAGAAGATTTTAGACTGCTCATGCCTTTAATGAGAGTACAGTAATTCCAGCATCAGTATGATAGTTAAGAACCAAGAAGAAATAAGAGAACATATGAAGAGATCTGTGCTGATGCTTTCAACTACTGTATTTCTAAAAAGAGAAGAATTCTCGGCCAGTAATTCATTTTGTCTCCCTGCCTCAAGCTGGGACCTGTATGCCAGCCATTCTCCGTACAAGGTAAGATTATAAGATTTAGTCTGTAACTAGGATTAACATTTTCATTCAATTTGACTTCTTGCTTATTTTCAAAAGATTGTGCATAGAGTATTATCTTTATTCTTTACTGATAACATGTTAGTTCAATAGTGTAATTATGAAAAAAATGTGTAGTTATCTTGGTCTACGCATCAAAATATGTACGTATGCATCAAGCATGTGTAATATTGTGAGAAAGTTTAATTGGTTGGTTTATAAAAGTAAAAGAAATTAAATGTAGTGCAAATTAATCACTTTTTAAAAGCATTGTACAAAATAAAAACAAATATCTGTAGGATTTTTTCACAGTATATGGCTGCTGTTTACATTGATGAGTAAGTGTAGACTCTTGTTCGAGTTAGAGCTAACTGAAAACTTGTAAAATAAGAACTTGAAATGTTTGGCAGGTAAAATGTGAAGAAAATCGGTAGATTATAGAATACTAATTCAATTGATATATAAATTTAGCAGTTCTTGTTATATTCATAGTCTAGTTAGCAAGTGATTGCAGGATATGTTGATGGCAAACAGCAGAGGGTTGTGAGATACAGGTGGGATGATGTGAGATGTCTATCCTCAATGAAATTATACTAATTAAGTTTTAGCGTTTGAACGTATGAGCGCATCTGGTCTCTATGGTGGATGGTTATTGTACTGCTTAATGAGTGGTTGCTCCATCCTTTAGTGTCAAGAGATTTGGAGTTGGTGGGGAAACCCAAATGTGGACATGATATGACCTCCTCCTACAAGAGGATGGAGGTTTTTTGCTTGCTGATTCTGGTTCTTTTGACATGGAAAGTGGATGTAATGTTACAGGACTTGTCAAACCTGGATGTGTGTGTGTTTTTGTTGTTCTCGATGATTCAGGTGGTGATAAACAAGTTAGCGTATCTTCAAACAGCTCCCTTTTGGCCTAAGAGGGAGTAGTTTACCGATCTGTGGCCTTCGTTGTGTTGTTAGTGTGTCCAAGGAGGTTACCTTTCAGGCCCCACCTTCTTATAAACCGGTTTTGCAAGCCATTCACCCAAGCTCCCATGTGCTTCATTTAATTGCATGAAGACTGTCCACATTATTCTCGGAGAAAAATTTTCTAGTCCTAGATTATCCATATTAGGTTCCAAGAGAGTCTACAAATTGCTTGTATCAGATAGTTTGCATATGTATTTTGAGTGGCTTAAATCCGGCAATGTTTTGAGGAGCCTCTGTAGTTGGTTGGGGTAGATCGTATCAGTAATTAAAATGGGGTAAATATTCACTATAGCACAATATTCCTAATGAAGAAAATAGGAAGTGTTCCTGGTATATTTATATGTACTTTTCACTGTCCTGATGCAAATAATTGGGAGAAAGTCGTATTTTTCAAATTTTAGAATTATTAGAATTCTAAAAGTTATGACATAAAAACCAAATTTTAAAAGGGAAACAAACACAAGACCACTGCCTAACTAAAAGTTCCCAACTTCACCTAACCTAACCTAGGACCTGTATTCTTACCTACTGAGGTACCCCCCCTTAGACTGCTGTATCCTTAGTACCTTGACTAAATCCAACTCTCTGTTTGCTTACCAACCAGCTTCATAATATTTCGTATATCATAAAAATAACTAAATATCATATTTCAGACAAAGACAAACATTTTCCCAATGAAGAATATCTTTTAGATATTCGTGATCTAGCTATTAATCTCTGGCACCGTCGTTCAATTAGTTCATTTTGCATGTTGCATAAGATTTTTTATAATTGTGACCATCCTTTACATTCTGATCTTCCCGGACAATTCCATCCTGTTCGTAATACTAGGTATGCAGTTAATTCAAATAGTCAGGCCTTCTCCATCATGAGGCTCAATATTACACAGTACTCTAGAAGTTTTATTCCAGCTGTGAGCAAGTTGTGAAATGAACTTCCTAATCGGGTAGTTGAATCGGTAGAACTTCAAAAGTTCAAACTCGCAGCAAATGTTTCTAGGTTGAACAGTTACATAAGTCTTTTCATAGTTTTTATATAAATTATCTGTTTCAATGTTGTTAATGTTTTTGAAATATTTTTAAATTTTTCATTACTTATATCATTTATTTATTTCCTTATTTCCTTTCCTCACTGGGCTATTTTTCCCTGTTGAAGCCCTTGGCCATATAGGATCTCGCTTTTCCAACTAGGGTTGTAGCTTAGCTAGTGATAATAATATTATTAAAGTTTACGCCTTTCCCAATCAACTACTGTACATACATACACCCCATGTTTTGGGTACAAGGACAAGTTTGAATAATAGTCTTGATTTTCCTGTTTTGTGAAGTTAAACTTTTGTCTATTAAGGGTTATAGGTCCATGCTTGATACCGTTGTCAGGCATCTTGGGTTTGATTTAGCCTCTTCAGGTATTATTGCAGATGTATTCAGGTCTTTTGCTAATAATACTCCAGTTCTCAGATCTGTTGTGTGGAATTTTAATGTCCCCAATGTGAACCTTTGGAAAGGCACTCCTTTAAGGACCTTATGGCCAAGAAACCTTTTCCTGTTGGCTTTGGTTTCAGCTAAGCATGTTAGTGAATAGCAGGTGTTGATGAAATGTTTCTCTTTATTGCTTAGCTTTCAGGATAAAATTATTTGAAGTTGAAAAGTCTTAACACATTTTTTCCATATTCTCTCATTAGGGAGAAAGTTGGGTTGTGTCAAAGGATAGGTTTCTTTGTCTGATTGGACGGCTAAGTTTTCTTTAGACAAATCTGAAGGCAGAGAAATTGTTTCTGATTTGTTTTGTGTGGTTAGTGCCAAGATGTCCTATTTCCAAGAATTGTCTTTTCTTATCGTCTTTAATGACCTGAGCTCACAATGAATTGGATTCCAGTAAGTGTTCATGATTTTAGGTGTGTGGCTACTTCCCTTAATTTCTGTAGGAATTTTAATTTAGAAAGGTTTTGGCAACAGTTCGATGGTGTTTCGTACTGATTTTTTGCCAAGCACTATTTAAGTAATGCTTGATTTTCCTTTTTAAATATTAAACTTAGCCGGTGAATATATAATAGCTGACGTCTCCGACGGCTCGACAGATTCCAAAAAACTCGCGAGCGATCGCCGTGAAGGTTGCGGGTGTGCCCACCAGCGCCGACTATCGGCCAGATACCGCATATACTTGTCAAATTCTCCAGTTCTTCTCTGTCGGTCTTGTCGACAAGTTGGTTCCGCTCGCTTTATGACCTCGAGTTTTCGACCGAATTGGTGAAGTACTTGGTTTTGGTTTTATTGCTTTCGCCGTGTTGGATTATTCAATACTATCTTCAAAAGAAATGCTTTTGAAAGGAGAGGAAAAGTGTTTAGCCCTTGCTTTTTTTTAATCTGTGGTTTTTCCATAGAGAAAAGATGGCCGACCCTTCCCTCAGTGTACGGAAGTGTGTTTTAGGCTTTTAGTAATTATTTTATCACTTTATAAATTATTGTTGATATTTATAGATTTACCTCTATATATATATTTTTTTTTTTTTTTTTTTTTATATCTCACCCGCCTTTATTAGGCCTCTTCGATTAGCTTTCCATTTATACTAAACATCAAGATAAATTTTATGTTTTTGTTTATATGCGGCCTTTACCTATAATTTGTAGGCGGTCCTAACTTGGAAAACGAAGTTTAACAACGTTGAGCCCATTCAACTTTTATTTTTGTTTAGTTTAAAACAGTTGCTCTGTAAGAGTGATGAAATGAATATTTTTTAGAAAATATTTTAAGAAATATATTCTTTGAATAGTCTTCGTGCTGTTTTTTCAAAGATGAACTAACGTTTGGTTTATTTATGCTACGCAGTTTGCGCTCTATCGTTACGATAGAGAAAGAGAGAATCACGGTTTCACTTTGCAGAAAGAGTAAATCGATTTTGACGTTTTGTTCATTCTTCTTTCAAACTGAAGTGTTTTAGATACTAATTTAAAGGAACTTGTTAATTTTCAATTTCTTAGTCCTTTCAGTTTTTTCCTTTAGTCAAATAACCTGTTATTGACGAAGGGTGAGTGGGCCATTCTCTTGTGAGTGACAAGAGAGAGAGAGAGAGACGGAGAGAGAGAGAGAGAACGATCCGATCTTTATTCTCGTCCCAAGTCTCTGTACAAGGAGTTTGGGAGCGAGTAACGTTGTTCTCGATTCAGTTTTTTTTTTTTTTTACTCTCGTCCCAAGTCTCTGTACGGGGAGAGAGGATAAAACGTTTTAGTTTTTATTCTCGTCCCAATGCACTGTACGGTGAGAGATTGAAAACGTAGTCCTTAGTGAACTAGTGTTTAGTCTCCTCCCCAGTCACTGATCTTTTTAACTTTATATATTTCCGTTTTATTCGATATATATGTACAGTATATGTTTATTGATTTTTGCATGTGTGTTTCATTTTGTACTAATGTGCTTACATTATACGACTCATTTCGCAATTCTAACCTTTTGATGTAAGGGAGAATTGCGTGCTTCAGGTAGAAATCAGTTTTATTCATGTTTAATGTGAAATTATTGAAAAATACGATATCAGTGAAGTAAGTGCAAAAAACATGTTCTGTGTAGCGGAGGGTTCGTTTGTTCGTGCTTGTCACTTGCCTAGTCCGAGACCTCTTTCAGGCTCCCCTGCACCAGGGAGAAGGAATGTCGTAGGACCTAAGGGAGTGAGGAGTGTAAACCAACGAACAGACGTTCCCTCAAAGGTACAGTATCAGACGTTGCTCAGCAAGCACGTCCTTGCCATAAGACAGGAGAGACGAAGTTTCTCCTCGTCTTCCGATGATTCGTCTCTTTAAAAACCTTGGCGTAAGGTTTCGAGACGGTTGAAACGTTAATTAGTTCCTTCAGAACAAGTTCAACGTCCTAGCTGTAGTCATCATGAGAGTCCCGTTCATAGCGATGACGTTCATGTACAGACGTTTCCGACGTCACGATCTATTCAGAGTGCGCAGCGTGACGTTGAGCTGCAGTCACCGCAGACTTGACGTGACGTTGAACGGTAGACACCGTAGACACGACGTGACGTCGAGCGTCAGTCACCGTAGTCACGATATAGCATCGAACAGCAGTCACTGCTGTTTACTACGTGACGTTTGAACGTCAGACACTGCAGTCACAGGTTGATCCGAAGTTAGATATGCTGTTAAAGCTTTCTTCTTCAATAGAAGCTTTCGATCCTGTTCCTGTGCGAAAGGATCCTTTGCTTTTGTACGTCACGGTTCTGGGATACGTGATTCGGGTCTTCAACCTTCTAGACGAGCTTTGTTACGCCACGCTGACGTTATCTCTAGTGACAGCTTTGCTGTTAAGCGAGATGCGGAGCATAAATCTCGATGTAACTTTGATCGCTTTGAACGTCAGCCACCGCAGTCACAGCGTGACGTTGGCATGCAGACACCGCAGACACGACGTGACGTTGAGCGGTAGACACCGTAGACATGACGTGACGTCGAGGGTCAGTCATCGTAGTCACGATATAGCATCGAACAGCAGTCACCGCTGTTACTACGGGACGTTTGAACGTCAGTTACTTCTGTCACGACGTGTAGTAGAATAACATTCTCTGCAGTCACAACATGACATCGACCCTCCAACTTTAACTTCTGTTCATATACAAGTTGATGTAGCCTGTCAGGCTTTTCCTTCACGTCATTCTGAATATAAATCTCCTTCTCGCAAGACTTTAGATTTATCAGATGATGTGCCTTCTGAAGAAGTAGATGACCCCCTTTCAACTAATGTACCTTTGGGGAGTCATTCAGAAGAGGAGTAACCTAGGGTGGTCCAACAATCCCTTGTTTTTTAATTATGAATTTCTTTAGTGAAATTTTGTCCTACTCGTTTTGTAACGGCTGCTCCGCCGTCTGAGTTTACTCTTGGCATGACTTTCTTCAACTCCTACATTTACGAAGTCAGTTCTCTCTTGTTCTTCCAAGCCATGAGACGCTCCAAGATTTTATGGTCTGCTTCAGAGCTAGACCATCTCCTGTTAGGAGTTTTTTTCGAGCGTTTGAAGTTTTTTATTTGTTGGATTGGTCACTGGGAGCCTTAAGTAAGAAGGTCTCTCCAGTTGTCAATGTATTGCTATACAATTATGTCATGCATGAACAAGGCTATCAGGGATGGCTCCAATGATCTGGCAGCTCCTATGATCTGGCAGCCACGTTCACTGCAGGAGTACTTAAGATGTAAGTGCGCTCAATGCGTTCGTTGTCAAGACAAAGTTCACGATGAAGACTACCAAATCTGTCTTGGCAGCAGTAAGGGAAGGCGACTGGATGGTCTCTCTCGACCTTCAGGATGCATACTTCTACATCCCGATTCATCCAAACTTTCAACAACATCTGAGGTTTGTGGACGGGAAAGTAATGTACCAATTTCGAGCACTGTGCTTCGGCCTCATTCCTGCTCCTCTTGTTTTTACAAGGCCCCTGCAAAATGTAGCAAGCTTTCTACATTTTTTTTTTGGAGGATTCAGAGCCTCCCTTTATTTTGACGACTGGCTAATCAGGGCGTCGTCATTATATCGCTGTCTGGAAGGCCTCTAATGGACATTAGACCTAACCAAGGAGCTAGGTCTCATAGTGAACGTAGAGAAGTCGTAACTTACAGTACTCCATCCCAGACTATTCTTTATTTGGGAATGGAGATACAGTGTCGGATTTTTTTCGGGCCTTTTTGTCTCCCACAAGAATGGAACAAGCTCTGTTAAAAGTCCTTCACTTGCAAGAGAAAAACAGTTGTTTTGTAAGAGTTTGAACGAGCCTCGTGGGAACTCTTTCATCTCTGGAGTAGTTTATCTCTCTGGGGAGACTCAACCTTTGCCCTCTCCAATTTCACCTAAACCATTGGAACAAGGAGAAGGGCTTAGAGAGTATCTCTTTCCCAATCTCCAACTCAGTCTAGACATGTCTGACTTGGTGGGACAGCAACATCAGACTTCGAGAAGGTCTTTCTCTTGCGATCAAGAACCCAAACCATGTGTTGTATTCAGATGCATCGGATTTGGGTTAGGGAGCTCCACTGGACAGTCTGGAATGCTCCGGTCTTTGATCCACGGATCAGAAGGAACTCCATTTAAGGCAAGTAACATCTCTCCTTTGGCGAGATTTGTGCAAGGAAAAATGAATGTCTTGGCGGACTGCCTCAGCAGAAGAGGACAAGTCATCTCCATGGAGTGGACGTTGCATAAGACTGTGTGCGAGAAGCTATGGATGACATGGGGTCAACCCACCATAGATCTTTTTGCGACTTCACTGACAAAGAGGCTCTCGACTTACTGCTTTCCAGTTCCAGATCCAGAGGCAGCCCACATAGACGCTTTCCTGCTGGACTGGTCTCACCTGGACGTTTATGCCTTTCCACCTTTCAAGATCCTAAACAAGGCGCTGCAGAAGTTCACCTCTCACGAAGGGACCAGGTTGACATTGGTTGCTCCACTCTGGCCCGCGAGAGAGTGGTTCACAGAGGTACTTCTATGGCTGGTAGACGTTCCAAGAAGTCTGCCGTTTACGGATGGATCTCTTGCGACAGCCTCACGTAAAGAGATTTCATCAAAGCCTCCCCACGCTTCGTCTAACTGCCTTCAGACTATCGAAAGACACTCTTGAGCTCGAGGGTTTTCGAAGGAGGCAGCTAGAGCGATCGCGGGGGCTAGAAGATCCTCTACCATCAGGATCTATCAGTCGAAATGGGAGGTATTTAGAGACTGGTGCAAGTCCTCCTCTATTTCCTCTTCCAAGTGCCTCTGTAGCGCAGTTTGCGGATTTTCTGCCTTATCTGAGAAACGGTCGCTCCCTCTCTGCATCCACCATTAAAGGCTACAGAAGCATGTTAGCTTCTGTTTTCAGGCATAAGGGTTTGGATCTTTCTAATAACAAAGATCTCCAAGACCTGCTTAAGTCTTTCGAGACTTCCAAGGAGCGTCATATTTCGACTCCTGCTTGGAACTTGGACGTGGTCCTACTGTTCCTTATGTCAGACAGGTTTGAACCATTAGATTCAGCCTCCCTGAAGGATCTTACCCTCAAGACACTTTTTTTGGTGAGCTTGGCTTCGGCTAAAAGGGTTAGTGAGATACTGTACATGCTTTTAGCAAGAACATCGGCTTCTCCGCTAATAAAGCAGTATGCGCTCTTCAACTTGGTTTTTTGGCCAAGAATGAACTTCCGTCTCGTCCTTGGCCTAAATCATTTGAAATCCCCAGTCTTTCTGAGATTGTGGGGAATGAAGTTGAAAGAGTGCTGTGCCCCGTTAGAGCTCTTAAATTTTATTTATCCAGAACTAAACCGCGATGAGGTTGTTCAGAGGCTTTATGGTGCTCCGTTAAAAAGCCCTCTTTGCCCATGTCTAAGAATGCGTGGTCTTATTTTATTAGACTTTAGATTCGGGAGGCACACTCTCAATTAAGTGAGAAGGATCATAATTTACTTAAAGTCAAGGCTCATGAAGTTAGAGCGATAGCAACTTCTGTAGCGTTTAAGCAAAATAGATCCATTAAAAGTATTATGGACGCGACCTTTTGGAGAGGCAAGTCGGTTTTCGCTTCATATTACTTGAAAGATGTCCAGACTCTTTATGAGGACTGCTACACACTGGGACCATTCGTAGCAGCGAGTGCAGTAGTGGGTGAAGGCTCTACCACTACATTCCCTTAATCCCAATATCCTTTTAATCTACTCTTGAAATTTTTAATCTTATTTTGGGTTGTACGGGAGACTAAGAAGTCTTTCGCAATCTTTTTGATTTGGCGGGTGGTCAAAATATTGTTTCTTGAGAGCGCCCAGATTAAGGGTATTGATGAGGTCCTGTTATAGGGGTGTTCACCCTGGATATAGCAGCTCCTGGGAGTCTTTCAGGATCCTAAGAGGATCGCTGGGCTTCGTGAGGATAGCGGACTAATGAGGCAGAGTAATTATCAGAGTCAGCTTCCTTACCAGGTACCTATACTTAAGTCTGTTTTTTGAATAGTTGTCAAAAACTCTTGAGCATATACGCCTTTATTGTATTAATACTGGTCTCTACCCACCACCATGGGTGTGAATCAGCTATTATTTATTCACCGGCTAAGTTTAATATTTAAAAATGATATTTTGATTATAAAATAAATTTTTGAATATACTTACCCGGTGAATATATAAATTAAAGGCCCTCCCTTCCTCCCCGATAGAGACCCAGCGGACTGAGAAGAACTGGAGAATTTGACAAGTATATGCGGTATCTGGCCGATAGTCGGCGCTGGTGGGCACACCCGCAACCTTCACGGCGATCGCTCGCGAGTTTTTTGGAATCTTTCGAGCCGTCGGAGACGTCAGCTATTATATATTCACCGGGTAAGTATATTCAAAAATTTATTTTATAATCAAAATATCATATTAGAATTACTGTGTTGAGTTTTGTGGTAGCTGCAGGTGATTCCGTAGTGTAAATTGTATTTCAAGTTAATTCATATTTATTAAAATGCTTTCAAATTTGTATTGATTTATATGCCCACATGGATATTTGTTTTGAATTTTTCAATCTGGATGTGTGCTGTATAGGTTAATTTTTTTTTTTTTTTAATCTTTCAGTGGTATGTTAATCTTCTTGTGATTGGGGGAGTCTCAGGCAGTGGTTTGTGTAAGCATTTAGGTTAAGGTACAGTATAGAGTTTCATTAGTCTCGTTTCTTAACTTAGCCTTATTGAGAATGTGAAAGTCGACCATATGAACTTCAGTTCAGATTCATAAAAATTTATTTTTTACACTCGCATGAGGTCCATATCATTCCTCCCGCTGATTAGTAATATAGTGATATAAGGTGATTTTTTTGGGCTCGAGCCATGTCGTCCAGATGGAAGTTCCTTCTGGCAACTTTCTACAGTATAATATTTCTGGGATCGATATTACAAGAAAATTACCGTCAGGTATCACAGGGTTCCAACCCCTGGAAACGACTATCCGAAGATATCGTGTACTGTATAATCAGGGACATATCCTAAGATAACCATAATAAAGAGATATTTCAGTGAGTTTCAACTCTTTATACAGGTAGTTGTCGACTTACAGCAGGGATAGGGACCGGGAGATTTCGACGTATGTCGAACTCAAAAAGTGAAGTTTCCATAGATTATAAGATGCGTCATGATTCCGCAATCATCTAAATCAAATTTTATCAATATTTTCATACTGTATATCATTATTTCATTTTCTTTTCAGTAGGATATCATATGCTCTATTTTAGTATTTTTGTATTTATTTTTCAATTTCAGAAGAATTTTAAACATCAAGAATTATTTTATATTTTGTTTACCTTTGGTTATGATCAGCTGATCTGAAGGTCCAGCTACCGTATCGAAAGATTTTGCACTTCGAGTGGTGTATTTTTTATATAATTTCTTAATTTATTCGAAATATCCTCATGATGAATAGCACCAATATGTTACAGGATATCACAGTTTTCACACAGTTCGTTTATAGATATTATTAGTTTTCTCTGGCCGATTATTGACAGAATTTGGAAGAGTGTGTGAGAGAAGGAAGTTGAGAGTTAATGTGGGTAAGAGTAAGGTTATGAGATGTACGAGAAGGGAAGGTGGTGCAAGGTTGAATGTCATGTTGAATGGAGAGTTACTTGAGGAAGTGGATCAGTTTAAGTACTTGGGGTCTGTTGTTGCAGCAAATGGTGGAGTGGAAGCAGATGTACGTCAGAGAGTGAATGAAGGTTGCAAAGTGTTGGGGGCAGTTAAGGGAGTAGTGAAAAATAGAGGGTTGGGCATGAATGTAAAAAGAGTTCTATATGAGAAAGTGATTGTACCAACTGTGATGTATGGATCGTAGTTGTGGGGAATGAAAGTGACGGAGAGACAGAAATTGAATGTGTTTGAGATGAAGTGTCTAAGGAGTATGGCTTGTGTATCTCGAGTAGATAGGGTTAGGAACGAAGTGGTGAGAGTGAGAACGGGTGTAAAAAATGAGTTAGCAGCTAGAGTGGATATGAATGTGTTGAGGTGGTTTGGCCATGTTGAGAGAATGGAAAATGGCTGTCTGCTAAAGAAGGTGATGAATGCAAGAGTTGATGGGAGAAGTACAAGAGGAAGGCCAAGGTTTGGGTGGTTGGATGGAGTGAAGAAAGCTCTGGGTGATAGGAGGATAGATGTGAGAGAGGCAAGAGAGCATGCTAGAAATAGGAATGAACGGCGAGCGATTGTGACGCGGTTCCGGTAGGCCCTGCTGCTGCTTCCGATGCCTTAGATGACCGCGGAGGTAGCAGCAGTAGGGGATTCAGCATTATGAAGCTTCATCTGTGGTGGATAATGTGGGATGGTGGGCTGTGGCACTCTAGCAGTACCAGCTGAACTCTGTGGAGTCCCTTGTTAGGCTGGAGGAACGTAGAGAGTAGAGGTCCCCTTTTTTGTTTAGTTTCATTTGTTGATGTCGGCTACCCCCCAAAACTGGGGGAAGTGCCTTGGTATATGTATGTATGTTTCATGCGAATACGATGTCACTCTTTCTCTGTGCGTGCGTGCGTGCGTGTGCGGATGGCTTTAGACAATAGGTCATAGCACCCAATTTCTCTGTGCGAGCGAGTGTGTTTGTCTGTGTGCGGGCCCGCACTGGTTACGGGTAGTTCATTTTAAAAGCTTCATACAGTATTTAATCTTTTATTCATTATTAAGCCTTCATATTTTATTAGTCATTATTGTGGTTTATTAAAGCATGTGTGTATTCTATTTTTCAATTTCTTGAGCATTTCAATAATCAGCAATTACTTTCGGTAGGCATCAGCTGATCTCAAGGTCAAGTTACTGTATTGTGATTATACTCTCATATAGTACGAATAACACGGAGTTGTATAATTTTTTTTTCAACATTCAAAATCTCTTCAGAATGAATATTACATCAGCGCCAACATATTACAGGGTATCACATTTTCCATACAGTTCATTTATAGACCTTATTTTTTAGTTATAAAAGGAATACGACCCCTCTCTCTCTCTCTCTCTGTATTTTGATTTTTAATTGTTAAATCTTCATATTTCTTTGGACATTATTATAAATTCTTTGTATCATTACTCGATGTTTCCATTATGGGAATGGTAATGTATCGGAAGGAAATCATTTGATTTGCCACTTGCCTTCCCCCAGAAAAATTACGTCATCAGATTTTCTTTTTTAAATTAACGATAAGTTGTACTTTTCTCATAACTACTAATACAGACCACTAAAAACTTGATATCGTTACTCAGTGTTTCGATGATGGGAATACTGTAATAAGATTACTCGGTAACAAGCCGAAAGGAAATCATTCTGTTCGCCAGCGCGCTTCTGCCAGAAATAGGACGTCACAAGACACGTGACATAAACTCTACTAAGAATGACTTGCAAAATATGAAGATCCATTTTTTGTTTTTTGTGCAAGAAAAAGTATTTCATTTTCATTATGTAAAAAGAAATATATTATTTTTAATAAAATATTTGTCCTATTAGCGTACTTTCTTTAGATAAGTATTGATCTATTATTAGAGATTATGCTAAATAAAACTAGCGTAGATTCAAATTTAAAATAAAACTAGCGTAGATTCAAATTTACGTTACGTAGCACTCATGACAACCGATGCAGACCCACAAAATACTTTGTATCGTTACTTAATATTTCGATAATGGGAATACTAATATAAATTGTTAGCCTATTGGAAGGAAATCACTGTATTGCTTTCCGCCGGTAATATGACGTCACCAACCATATGATATGAACTTGACAGATATTAAAAATTTTCTTAATGTACTTTTACCGAAAATGGACTGTATATTATCAATAAAATAAAATAATAATTTACTATGATAAATCAGTTTATTAGCGTACTTTCTTTAGATAAGTATTGATCTATTATTAGAGATTATGCTAAATAAAACTAGCGTAGATTCAAATTTAAAATAAAACTAGCGTAGATTCAAATTTACGTTACGTAGCACTCATGACAACCGATGCAGACCCACAAAATACTTTGTATTGTTACTTAATATTTCGATAATGGGAATACTAATATAAATTGTTAGCCTATTGAAAGGAAATCACTGTATTGCTTTCCGCCGGTAATATGACGTCACCAAACATACGATATGAACTTGACAGATATTAAAAATTTTCTTAATGTACTTTTACCGAAAATGGACTGTATATTATCAATAAAGTAAAATAATTTACCATGATAAATCAGTTTATTTAATACAAGAAAATACATTATTTCCAAGTAAATATTTGTCCTATATGTGTAGTATTTCCGATAGACTTGTGAAGTCAATACCCTGAAAAAATCGTTGTAAAGTCGAATCGTCATAAGTGGCATATGTCGTAAGTCGAGAACTACCTGTACTGAAAATACCGTACCCAAGCCTTGATCATCACCATACCTCACTATAAAGGCGAAATAGGATACTAGGAGGGAGGTTATTGATGTAAGGGAAAATAGAAAATATTGAATTTTAATGATAAGACAACAATTGCCTATCTTAGACAATGTGCCGTGTATAAACACGTAAGTGTTATGCTCATCGATAAGTCGTTTCTCATAAAAGGGTATTACAACAGAACAAAGTAATATCTCTTCAGTTATTTTATTTAAAATATATATATATAAACATTTTGTTCATTCATAAACCTTTTTTAAATAACTACCAGATAGCTGTACAAAACATGTACAAAATGCTGGATTACTAGTTATTAGTAAGCAATATACTTTTTAAACAATATACACATCCCCATTAGTCTTATACAACAACATACAGTACAATGATACCAAAAATGTCTTAACATTTCAATCCCTCAAAAAAATCATAGCATCTACCCATATAAATAATTTAATAAATAATTTTTACTTAGGGCAGACGTTTTACAGACCATATAACAAACTTGGGCACAAAATCTTAAGTTTTATAACAAATTCACATTTCAGAATATACGGTATATTATTTGCCCCTGTCTGGCGAGACCAAAGTTTCTTCAGTTACAAATTGATTTAATTCAACATTGTATGATCATATATTTGTATGTAAAATTATTTTATTTTATAACAGACGTAAAATATTAAATGGAAATGTTTATTAAAAAATATTATGGCGATAATGCAAAAAAAAAAAACGTTAACATGACATTATGTATTAGCTTAAAATCAATTATCGTCTGTCAGTGTAATGTAAATATCTTTTGGATATGTACCAATAACATACATAACTGATATACATTAATGTATACAATTAAACTGTGAGTAATGAACAGAAAGTAAAAAGGTTATGATTTTACATTAAAACAGAACAAAGATGGGTATTTCAAGCCATTTAAGTCATATGGATTTGATTATCATTAAAGCAGATATAGACTCACTTTTTGTTAAATTCAACATGCCAAATTGTAAACCATAAATCAACAAGGGAACAACTATTACATTTATCATGACACTGCATGCTAAAGAGTTGGCTGTGTTGGGAAATTTCAAAATTATTGCTTTGGTTTTCAGAATTCCCAGGAACACTTAATGGCCTCTCTACATTGGTAGTTTCTCTATGCTCAGATTTAGTATTTTCCTCTATACTCTGCACCACAGCTTGGTTAGGAGTTTTATTAGCACCTTTAAGTAACACTGGAGGTATACTAGGCTTAACTGTGACTACTTTTTTTCGGCGCAAAGTAACAGTGTTTCCAGCAGATCCATGACTTTTTGGTTTGTCAGTCTTATCAAAACTGCTTGCTTTTCCTTGGCTATTTACACAGGAAGTTGCTCTCCCTTTCCCAACAGGAGTAGGAGATGCTTTAGGAGAAGAAGCCCCTTTAGTGGAAGAGACCTCCACAGAATGAGGAGGACTTCCCTCTCTTGTTTTTAAAATGGAGGCCTTAGTTCCTCGCATGTATGACTTCAACGCCCCGGCAGGAAGAGATTTTCGTGAAGAAGAGCCTCTAGCCAATGGAGAACCTTCGTATGTGTTAAGATCATTTTGATATAAATCACCAACTCTATCCATTAAGGATGAAAATTCACAATCAGTAGCAGCATCTGCTCCTGACACATTGTCATCCCAAATTACATGCTGATTTAAACGATTATGTTTCCCTTTTTGCATATCATGAACAACATCTGTGCAACGAGCAACTGTGTTTCGTCGCACAAAAGTGGGAATTACCTTTGAATCACGCCGACTAAATCTACGAACCATCTTCTGTACAACACCTGAACCTTGACTTTTGTCGGCCCCAAAGTCTCCTGTTTCTAACGCACATTCACTCTCTTCCTGGGCTTCTTCCCATACTGCTTCTAAACTTGGACTATCTTCATATTGGTCTTCATCTGGACATGATCTCTCCATCTCTTTATTTAAACATTCTCTATGTAAGGAGTTGGTGTTTCGAAAACTTTCTTCCGTGATGCAACCATCCCTGCTAGGGGGGAGGGGAGGTCTGTTGTCATTTGTACTGGTGGCCCCGTTCCCCCCAGAGAGGGGCCAACCGATAAAAAAGACGAGAATCCAGAGAGACGTGGGCAACTAGGGGAACGCATCAGCTCTGTAAATAAAAAAGAAGGTATGTATTTAATGTTTTAGAGACACAAATATTTTTTTGGAAATGCAAATAAACGAGTACAGTATTAGAACTGATTTGGCTGTAAATGAAGTAAATTCCATCATCAATCAATAACATCTTTCATTACTCAATTATAATAGAGTGTTATAATTCCTTACTGTACTGCTATTCATTCATATTGCAAGTGATTCAGTATTAAACAGTAAAAATGTATCTTATGATCTGATGTTACAACTTATGTACATACTGTATATTGACTGCATTAGTGAGAAGTTTTATTTAATTTAAAAAAAAAAAAAAATACTGAAAAATACAAAAATTTCTTAGCAGAAAGAACTATCTTTACATTAAGCAGAAATTTTATTTTATTTTTTTTTATTTCTATACTGTACTCACCTGATGTTCATATTGTTTAATAATTTTTTTTATTTCTATGCTTGCCTGATGTTCATATTGCTTATTCTCCCGAAGCTCGTTTTATGGTTGTTTATCACAAAAGTTATATAAAAAGATTCCCCGTTGTGTTTCCTTTCAGAAGATTCTGTATGTGCCCCCAGTAAAGTAATGAGACAATCTAGCGATTAACAGTCTAGCGATTAGCACTAAGTAACACACTAAGAGTTTCCCATTCTTCAGTTTCTCAGTCACAATGGCTTCATAAAGATGTCCCCCTTCCAGATTGTGTTAAGTTTTATGGCTGCTCAATTAGTTAGCATTTCTGCACAGGGAAAGCACTAGGTTTTAAATAACCATTGGAAGGGTAAAACTTCTACATAGCAAACAAAATAACTGCCGTTTGTCTCATAACATCCTAGGAAAATATCTTTAGTTAAAGGGGAATTAGAGAAGAAAAGTTTTTAGCGGATTTGATAACACTGTGACACGTCAAAGAGAGATTTTTTTTTTTTTTCCCTAGAGTTGAAAATGATGACACGCCAATACAGTACTCGCTTACCATTGAAGTTAGTTATGATCCTTTATGGGTTTCATAATATTCAAACTCAGTAGTCTGGCTTGCCTGCCCGGTTGCTTACACTAACCTAACTTCCATAGTCTGGTTAATTGGTTATATTTACATAATGTTCCTTCAGTAAGGGTTCTGCATGTTCACGGTGTCTTACATAATCTAGCTCCCTCTTCACACTCACTACCTCAGTCACTTTTGATTTGGCCTTCGTAGAGAGCAGACTTACTCCGCTGCCTCTATTTTCTGTTCAGTGACTGTACTGACTTTCTTTTTCTAATGTCAGGTGTGACTGCGCTGTTTTCCTTAGACATAGCATGCGGATTTGTCCGGGCACAACCGGCCGTAATTGTGGCATGTCTTGGTTCTCTTAGGAGATTGAGACTCGCCAGCTTACTCTTCATGTAGAGGGCACTGGAGGAGTCTCCCTACAGCTAGTGTTGGAAGTTGCCATCCTTCCAGTGAGAGTGGTTCCACCGAACGAAGAAGAAGACTCGAGCTCTGCCTCGAAGGCCAAGAAACCCAGACTTTCTTCTTTTTCCACTTAACTCCCACTCCTGCTTCTGCCCCTTCAGTCTCCTTTGGAAGACAAGCACGTATGAGGGATGTGCCTTTGACCTCCGGATGACTTTCGGATCTGGAAGATCCCGTTGCTTCTCCTGACAGAGCAGTAGAGCCTTCATCTTATGATAAGTCCTCTCTTGATGCTCTTTGTGAGCTGTGGCCATCCTTAGGACTTTTGGGTTCTCCCTCGAAGGATCGGCTTCTGAAGATGTTGAGGTGTGGTGCACAGGGGGAGCCCCCTTCTAATACTGCTGGGGTTGGCTTCAACCCTTCCTATGCACAGAGAGAGGAGTCCCTTCTCTTTGGTCCTGTGCCCCAAGCATTTTCTTGCTGTGCTGCTCTTCCAGTCCTTAAGGTTCTGCAGGTTGTCCTTCTCAAGGGTAACAACCTCACTTGCATCCCCTGCGGGATGAGCTTGCGTGCTAAGCCTTCCTTCCCCTTAGGACACCCTCGGGGGTAAGTGGTTGTCCTTATTCGAGAGAACACCTCAGAAACTGCTCGTAAGCATGCTTTTCTAAGTAAGCAGACCCTCCCCTTGTTGCCCATTGGGCTCCTAATCACACCACTACGGCATATATGAAGATCCCAGTGACACATGCTCGCTAATGGACCGAGTGCGGATCTAAGGTGCCCACTCCTACAGGGGATTCTCCCAGCCCCCCCACCCCTTTCAGCCTAGGCCTCAGGCACGTCCACCAAAGCGCTCCCCGTCCCTTTAGGGTCGGTGTAGCAGTGTATGTTCGTGAATCCATCTTATGCGAATAAACAAATTCCCAAACTCTTCCTTGTACACGCGACAAGTCTTGCCCACATGTAGTGAACACTCGCGAGCAAGAATAACACCTCTCGCATGAGCCCCGTGTAGGAGTACGCGCATGAGTCCAGACTGCTACCCCTTGGGAACCCAAGTCTGTGTGGATCTGGGCTATTGTCAAAGCAGCCTTAGCTGCCCAAGCTGCTCTGGTTGTGACTTCAGTTTCATCAGTTCAGTCCGATAAGCCGGTTTCCATCTCTTTAAAGACAAGACTATCTCCAGGAAACCCCTTTGATCACAGGTGACAGAGCACATCATCATCATTCTGTACTCCCCCTGCCCCTTCGGTGCCTGCACCTAGGCCTAGAGCACACCCCATCTGCACATGTTTCTAGCACCAGAAATACCTGGAAATAGGAGCTGCCAGGACAAGGCCTCTGATCCTGACCCCATATAGGAAACGCTTGGCTTAGTCCCAGTTAAACCTCAACCGAGGCTTCAGAAGTTGAGGCAGGTCACTCTGCTCCAGGAGATAACTTTCCCCCTTAAGACCAGTAGGAGAATGAGATCTCCGATAGATATCGTTTGTGGAGTTTTACAGGCTATCGCCAGTTGCGGCAGACTACTCACCTCTTCCGTTATCCCCCTGGGACTATTCCACCTCCCTGGAGGTCTCTCGGATCTCACAGTCTCCAGAATCTTCCCAACCTCACGGTGTTCATAAGGTTTGAGGAACTCCCCAGGAGGAGAAACATAGCATCGTCGTCTTCATAGGCAAGTCCCGGGGGCAGAAGGATATGACCTCCCTCCCGAACAATTGGGCATCAAAAAGTGGATCAGCAAAGGATTCAGCAGGCTGTTGCTGCTGCTTTGGCTCCTGTTTGCTGGGAAGCTCATCTCGGGCCTCATTCTCTTAACTGAGCATTCTATGATGACTATAACTCATCCAGGAGGTGGATGTACAACATGACAATTCTGACTATTCAGAAGGTGGACTGCCAGCCCTAAAGTCCATCCACTGAGCAGGGTGAGTTGGAATCAGTCTTCCTACAGGTCGCCCTGCATTTGAATGGTCAATGGCCTCGACAAACCTTCCTATTCCACCCCAGAAGGGCGAGACACGACCTTAGATCTGCTCTATCACGCCCCTAGGCCCAAAAGACCTAGACTAGAGCTCCCTTGGTCTAAGCTGGTAACTGGTTTGGCAAGGGAAGACACTCTCACGGTGGGAAACTCATCCAGATTACTTCCTTCTCCTTCTGTGAGGCAAAGAAAGTATTACGATATCCTGGATGATCACCCTTCTCCCTGCCTTTATATCCGGTAGTGTTAGCCTTAATCCAGGGCTTGTCGGCGGAGAAGTTGGTGGCACAACCTGTGGTGTTTTCCACCAGATACACCTCAGGAATGGAAAGACTCCCAAAGGCAACCTTTCAAGCCTCTACTTAGGTGGACCACTGGTCTGGTACTGTCGGGTTCCTGGCCGACACTGAAGATCTCGAGCCCTGACGAGAAGCAAGTCTTCAAAAACATCATCCTGTCCGGTGACAGGGCGGTAGTTATTGGCCCTTAACGCTGCTAACCAGTGGGCCAACTGGGTCTTGAAGAGACAGGATTCTGTCATCTCCAAATTCTTGAGAGCAAGTGGCAAAGAGGGAAGTCCTCCTTACTCTGCAACACTTCTCTATCCACCCTGTCCTTGTTCTCAGTGGATGACATTGAGGCTGTTATGGAGAAATGGAGGAAAGCAAGCCAAGACTCTCTGATGCTTAGGGCTGTAACATTCCCACCTTCCTCTTT
>NC_090731.1:154422299-154427299 GCF_036898095.1 Palaemon carinicauda
TATAAACACTAACACAATTAAAAGCTCAGAAAACTAGGCTTTTTGAAGCCAAGCCACAATAAATTAGTCGAAATGGCGCAAGGCGTTTACGAAAAGAAAGAAAATGGGTACAGAGGCCAAAATAATAAATCTCCCTTACAAGATAGGACCTTTTGAGTTGGAAAATTATGGGTTAATCTCCCTGAACATTTAAGAGCAATCATCTCTGTTGTGGAAACTGTTGTCGGGGCCACCATATGAAACTCATCGAGGGAGATTTATGATTTTCAGCTAGAAGATTTTTTTTTAATTTTTTTTAAGGAAGAAAATTGTATTTTAGATATGTACTTTTTTTTTTTTTTATAATGGGTTGGCGAATATCATTTAGTTTCCAGGGGTGAAATCTATTGATGTTTTAAGACCAAAGGATTGAAAATAAGTCTCTCTCTCTCTCTCTCTCTCTCTCTCTCTCTGCTCCAGACAGCTACTTTATATCGAAGGTAAAGTTCAAACCAAAAAAATTATTGTATTTACCCACAGCTAATAATCAATTTCCGATGTTCTAAATTTGAAAATATATTTAGGTGAATATTTAAAGTTGCAATTGTGATTACAGTATATGTTAAAAGAAAATATTCATGTAAATATATTATGATGTATATTTAGTATTATATATTGTAAGAATTGTAAATATATTTATCATAATAAAAGAATAAAATAAATTTTCGTCATTTATTCAGTAAAGATTTTTTACTTCATCTTCCTTCTTCTATCCCTTTCTACGTCTTCTCTTTTCCATTCCTCTCTTTCCTCCTCTCCTTTCCGTATCCACATCCACATTCGACTTCCCTTTGTTCTCCCAATCCACACTACCAAGCCTTTTCCCCCCACTTACAATCCTATGTTTTCCTTTTCTTCTCTCTGTTCTTTTCATCTCCCTCTCAGTTGTCTCTCTTTGCTATTCCCATACACATCAGCTGTTCTCTATTCTCCTTCTATCCATAAATTTATCCATGGTATAATCTCTCCACATGCATTCTTATGTTTTCTTGTTCTTATCTGTCTGTCTTCTCATCTCAGTCGTCTCTCTATCCTTTGCTATTCCCCTACACATCAGCTGTTCTCTCTATCCTCATCATCTATTCCCCTGTCTACCCATCTATTAATCTATCTATAACATAGTCTCTCCACATGCATTCCTATGTTTTCTTGTTCTCATCTGTCTGTCTTCTCATCTCAGTTGTCTCTCTATCCTTTGCCATTCCCCTACGCTTCAGCTCTTCTCTCTATCCTCCTCATCTATTCCCCTGTCTACCCATCTATTAATCTATATAACATAGTCTCTCCACATGCATTCCTATGTTTTCTTGTTCTCATCTCAGTTGTGTCTCTATCCATTGCCATTCCCCTACACATCAGCTCTTCTCTCCACCCTCTTTATCTATTCTTCTATCTATCCATCCATCAATTCATCCACAGCATAGTCTTCTTTCATCTCCTCCCCAACGGCTTTTCTTCTCTGTTTTCCCGTCTCACTCTCAGTTCTCTCTATCCTTTGCTCCTCTCTCCACCCTCCTCACCTATTCTCATCTATCCATCCATCAATCCATTCACAGCATAGCCTTCTTTCATCTCCTCCTCCCCCTTGGCCCTTCGTATTCCCTCTACCTTCAATCTAATTGACTTTTCCCAGCTGTAAGCGAAGGTGATCAGCAGTGTGTCATTCTCATGGAGGTTCAATTTGTGGCCTGGCAAAAGTTCAGAAGTCAGGCCAAACTAAACTCAATCAAAGCGGAGAGAGAGAGAGAGAGAGAGAGAGAGAGAAGGAGAGAGAGAGAGAGAGAGAGAGAGAGAGAGAGAGAGTCTTATTTTGATGTAAACGATCGCATTAAAACCTTATTTTGATCCTTTTGCCATTTGCGACAAAATTATTTTGTTTGATTTTTAAAATAATCAAAATTAGAATTATGTCATTTATGTATTACTATTTTTTTTAGATTTTTTTTTAACGTTAATAAAAGCAAATCCTGTTAACATTATTTGCTGTTATAAGATTAAATGTTTTCAAAGTATTTTCGGTTCTTTACCAACAGAAAGTGTGTTCTCTGTTATGTCTTCAAATCCCCCCCCCCCTTCTTTCACTCTCTCTCATTATATATAAATAAATATATATATATATATATATATATATACACACACACACACACAATCGCATATATGCAAACGTTTTGATTTGACCTCATTATAAGCGTGTTTTATTTGACACTGGAAAAGCTTTTGATTTAACAAATTTTCTTTCAACAGTATAAACATTTTAAAGAATAGCTTTATTTTCAACTTGGGTAAATACTTTTGACCTCATTGCAAACGTTTTTAATTTAACATCTATTTTAGCAACAGTATAAACATTTGTAAGGAATAACATTTCCTCAACTTTAGTATACTCCTTTGACTTCATTGCAAATGGTTTTGATTTAACAAGTTTTCATGTGGTAAATTCTTTTGACTTCATTGCAAATATTTTTGACTTAGCAAGGTTTCCTATGGTAAATTTTTTGACTTCATTGTAAATGTTTTTGACTTAACAAGTTTTCCTGTGGTAAATCTTTTGCTTCATTGTAAATGTTTTTGACTAAGCAAGTTACCTGTGGAAAATCTTTTGACACCATTGTAAATGTTTTAACTTAAAAAAAATTTTTCTTATGGTAAATACTTTTGATTTCATTGTAAATGTTTTTGACTTATCAGGTTTTCCTGTGGTACATTCTTTTGACTTCATTGTAAATGTTTTTGACAAGTTTTCCTGTGGTAAATTCTTTTGACTTCATTGCAAATATTTTTCACTTAACATTTCTTGCTACAATTAAATATCCTACAAAAATGCTTTTAGTCTACCTCCACCCCTCCGGAGCATTCCCCCTCCCCCCAACCCCCCTCCCCCTTGGCTCATGTTTCTAAGAAGTGATGACATGAAAATGTCGTATAAAATCACATCGTTATGCCTAGATGCACCGTCGTATATAGCTTCTTGAGGAAGAAGTCTAAAGGGATCTGCACTGTCCAGAGATCTTAGAAATAAGAGAAAAGGTGTTGTAATCCTAGGAAGAAAATGCAGGATTTATATATATATATATATATATATATATACATACATATATACATACATACTTATAAGACAGCAAGGCACTCAAAATATCTGTTCAAACATAGTGCCAGATATTATAATGACTAGTGATACTTACATATATGCATTTCTATATGCAGTATGCATTATATACATTTACGTTATGCATATGTAAGCAGGTATGTGTATATATATACATGTGTAAGCAGGTGTATATATATTGTGTGTCTGTTTGAGTGTAAGTTATATATCAATATATTTAGCCTGTTTGTGCTCGAATGTATAAGGCCTATAGCCATATAGGCACACACATACTTTATAAACATGCCTAAGCATCTTTAAGTACTTGAATACATACACATACCTACGTACTTAAAATGCATATACATATGTATATATATTTGTATATATGCATATATGCATGTATATATGTATGCCTATATGTAATGCAATTATATATGTGTTGGTGCATTTATCTTTATGCATGTACAACTGAATTTAACACAGAGGTCATCTAGTCTCAAGGCTTTGCTGAAATTTGAGTGTTTCGGTACATTTCCTACAGGTACAATATATTACATTAGGTTACGTATATAAATCTAAAATGATCTACAAAATAATGCAGTGACAAAATTTGAAAGAATTTCCGTAGCTTTACTTTCTTAACCGAAGTCCCTTTTACTTACTCTTATACATTACTGATAAATTAGCCATATCTCAATTGAACATCCAAGGCATTGTTGATGGTTTCTATAGTGGCCACAAAAATTCTGGGCAAAATAAGCCACACCCCCTTATGACGTCATAGCCAATCCGGTCTCGTGTTTTCTATAGTGGCCACAGAGATTCCTGGCGAAATAAGCCACACTCCCTTATGACGTCATAGCCAATCATTTCTCGCGTTTTCTATAGTGGCCACAGGGATTCTGGGCAAAGTAAGCCACACTCCTGATGACGTCATAGGCAATCATGTTGTCTCCCTCGTTAACAGCGGTCACAACACATCCCCTTGATGTGATTATAAGTTAGTATAGTTTGAAATTTGTAAGGGGATGCATTGCGACCGCTGCTAACGTAGAAGACAACGTCATTAGCTATAACATCATTAGAGGGTGGGGCTTATTTTGCCCGGAATCTATGCGCCAACTATATTGAAGTCTACTTTAGTCCACCATCATACATATCATTTATTTTCTTATACATTATAGTGTTTACGATTTTCACCAGTAATCACTGAAAATCCGCGTTCAGTTATATGGCACTTTTTTTCAAACCACAGAACAAATAAAATTAAATAGTTATTACTCTGTTTCCCGATCTTCCATGTCTACATTATATACAACAATTGAAAAAATCGTGATGTTATTGGATAAATCTAATAAATCCATACATAGCTCACATATTTCTGTTTTATAGGGATTCAATAAGTTTCCATTCAGACGAATCTGATGCAGATGAATGCGACAACGTTGCAATTAATTGCAAATCCATATTTTCTTTTGGAGAAAAATTGGCTTTAATTTAAACTTTAAAAATGGTAACATCCTTTTCTTATAATGAAGAAAATAACATTTCCTTCTTATAGTTTCTTTAACAGAGGTTATAAAAAAGTTCCATTAACCCCATAAAAAAATGCATTCCACTTTTTTTAATTACAAATAATTCCACCTTTTTTTTATTACAAAAAAGATGACGTATTTTGTGCGAAGGTCATCCAGCAAAACTGTTCACATCCAGCTAATTTCTTTTCCTTTCACTTCACTACCCTTTTGAACGCCTGTAGGCTTGTGCTTCCTACTGGCATTCAAGGAAACTATACAAACACACCTTTCAATAAAACTGTACAGGCATTGTCCACTGTTGCATCCTTTCTCTTAGAAAATCATATTTTTCTATT
>NC_090731.1:154432299-154439799 GCF_036898095.1 Palaemon carinicauda
TCTAGATTAAAGATGCTAACGGCCTGTGTGGGTCTTTCTACTCCAAGAGGGGATGGGATGGGTCCGAGTCAGATTTTCAAACCCGGTCATTGTGGAGAGAGAGAGAGAGAGAGAGAGAGAGAGAGAGAGAGAGAGAGAGAGAGAGAGAGAGACGTTATCCTTTGCTTCCACCTTTCTTTTCTATGCATCTGTAAGCTCTGCATAATTATATTTATATGTATTTATGCATATAGTGATGTAAATAGATGCAAAGTCAAATTTTTTTATGAAATTATACAAAAATACCATATTATATATATATGTATATATGTATATATATACATATATATATATATATATATATATATGTATATAAATATATATATATATATATATATATATATATATATATATATATATATATATATATATATATCTCCCTTGTCAACGGATAGTGAGACATTAGAACAGGTTTTTTTTTTCACTATATTACAAAAGGTTAGTGAGTACGCTGTACAGCTGACACTCTCAGGTTTAAAGGTTTAAAGGTCGCTCATGAATGGCAAAGGCAAGGGACAGTGACATTGCCCTAGCAATCAGGAAAATGCCCTAGAGACTGACCATATATTACATTATCAGCGCCCAAGCCTCCTCTCCACCCAAGCTAGGACCAGGGAGGGCCAGGCAGTGGCTGCTGATGACTCAGCAGATAGACCTATAGGCTCCCCCAAACCCCCCAACCTTAACTCACAAGGATGGTAAGGTTGCAGACACTAATGGCACTAACGAGTCTGAGCGGGACTCGAACCCCCGACTGGGAAACACTAGGCAGAGACGTTACCAATCAGGCCTTGTCTAAAAGAATGCACAAAGGCTACTAACTCTCCTCGCAAGCAGGATGAAATCTCGTTGTGGAATTCTCATGACTATAGAGTTCATTTACCTTGACGTATAACACATATCTTCATTCAAGAATTAGGACACACACATATATTGTACATATATATATATATATATATATATATATATATATATATATATATATATATATATATATTATATATATATATATATATATATATAAACGAAAATGCATTTTTTATTTAGTTTGCCATTGTTCTCTATTCATAGATAGGGCCATAGCCTCTGTACCATGATCTTCCACTGTTTTGGGGTAGAGTTCTCTTGCTAGAGGATATGCTTGGGCACACTCTTTTTTATCTTTTTTCTCTTCATCTTGTTTATTTTTAATATTTATAGTTTATGAAAAAATTTATTTTATGGTTATTTTAAATATTATTTTTTAATTATTCATAACTTCTCTGGGAGTTTATTCATTTATTTATTTCCTTTCATCACTGGACTTTCCCAACTAAGCTTGTAGCTTGGCAAGTAATAATAATGATAATAATAATAATAATAATAATAATAATGATAATAATAATAATAATAATAATAATAATAATAATAATAATAATAATAATAATAATAATAATAATTTTCCTAATACTCCCCTATTAGCCTTTTTAATTGTTACAATGACTGTATTTTATGTACCCTTTGAGATTCCTTCTCGTAAGGAAATATTTATCAAGTTTACATAGCTTTTTAGCTTTCCCTGAAATTTACGAAATTTAGAAGATGGAATCGTTTATCTGTTTACTTAAAGCTTTTTAGCTTTCCCTGAAATATACGAAATTTAGATGATGGAATAGTTTATCAAATTTACATAGTTTTTAACCTTTCCCTGAAATTTACGAAATTTAGACGATGGAATAGTTTATCAAATTTACATAGCTTTTTAGCTTTCCCTGAAATTTACGACATTTAGATGATGGAATAGTTTATCAAATTTACATAGCTTTTTCGCTTTCCCTGAAATTTACGAAATTTAGAAGATGGAATCGTTTATCTGTTTACATAAAGCTTTTTAGCTTTCCCTAAAATTTACGAAATTTAGAAGATGGAATAGTTTATGGTTACATAAAATTTCTACGAATTTATTTTTTTCTCATATTCAATTAAGAATTATATTTCATCTCAGTTAAAGTAGGTTATGTTTTAAGGAAATTGAAAAGCTGCGAGTATTAATGAGTTATATTAAAAGGTCTTTGAAGGGATTAAGTAAACAGCTCTAATTAGTCACAACAGGAAAACTGTTGATTTCTATTTTTCTTTTGTAGTTCTAAACTAATTTTTCAGGTGTTCTTTGTATTCTCACGTCTCTTTACTAATAGCCAAGCTATTATTATTGCAATTATAATTATTATTATTATTATTATTATTATTATTATTATTATTATTATTTTTATTTTTATTTTTATTAGTTAAGCCCCTATTATTATTATTATTATTATTATTATTATTATTATTATTATTATTATTATTATTATTATTATTATTACTTAAGCCCCTATTATGATTATTATGATTATTATTATTATTATTATTATTATTATTATTATTATTATTATTATTATTATTATTATTAGTTAAGCCCCTATTATTATTATTATTATTATTATTATTATTATTATTATTATTATTATTATTATTATTATTATTATTATTATTGCTAGCCAATCTATTAATATTATAATTATTATTATTATTATTATTATTATTATTATTATTATTATTATTATTATTATTATTATTATTAACCAAGCTACAACCCGTGCTATAAAAGCAGGATGCTATAAGTCCAAGGACTCCGACAGGGAAAAATAACCCCGTGAGGAAAGGAAACGAAAGAATTAATGAGCAGCCAAAATAGAATATTTTAAGAACAATAACAACATTAAATTAGATATTACATACACAAACTATAAAAACTTCAATAAAAAAGAGGAAGAGAAACAAAATAGAATAGCGTGCGCGTGTGTACCCTCAAACAAGAGAACAGGGAAACGAGTTATCTCTCCCTGATCATCTGGATGTCGGAGCTCTCATATGCGAGAAGCATTATTAAATCTCCTTTTGACATCTTGTATCTGAACCTAAATGAGAGAAGCACTACTCTCTTTCTCCTTACCCTGGGAACCCGAAGGGCTTCAGTTTCACGTGCGATGCCACTTCTAACTTTAATTATCATAACAATTGTGTTAGTTTTGGGGGGCGTGGAGAGTATTTGCCGAGTGACTAATAAACGGGTTTGTATATATGCCTTAGCCTCGATTCCATTCCCCTACTGTTGGAGTAGGCTGATGAGATTATTATTAAATTCTTCGGCCGGATATCAGCCGTCGTTCAAATGTAGGTGACGTAAAGGTGATGTGTATAAAGTATTATATATATCACCTGAGTGGCGATACCTTACCGTGGTGAAAGGTTTTGTGTATTGTCATGATCAGCCATGTAGGTTGGTTTGCCGCGAGCGATAAGATTAAAGTCTCCCACCATCACCAGTACGCAGTGGCTAGCGTGGTGATGGAAACTTGCCAAACTCCAGAGACGTTTGTCCAGCAGTGGACTAGAAACAGCTGCATATAAACAATATGTATACTCACATTTACTCTCTCTCTCTCTCTCTCTCTCTCTCTCTCTCTCTATATATATATATATATATATATACATAATATATATATATATATATATATATATATTTATATACTCTCTCTCTCTCTCTCTCTCTCTCTCTCTCTCTCTCAGTCCAGTGCAGAACAGAGGCCTCAGACATTTCCTTCCACTTGCGCCTGTATATGGTTTTTCTATGCCACTGCCTGTCCACGCTGGCAAACATTCTTAGTTCGTCAAGCCATCGTCTTCTCTTCCTTAGCCTGCTTCTTTTATAATGTCTAGGGACCCATTCTGTTATTCTTAAAGTCAATCTATTGCCTGACATTTTCATTATATGTCCTTCCCGTGTCCATATATGTATATGTATATATATATATATATATATATATATATATATAATATATATATATATATAATATATATATATATATATATATATATATATGTGTGTATATATTTATATATATATATATATATATATATATTACCTTCTGAGTTGGGGTACCTTAACGTTGGGATAGGTTTTGTGTATCGACATGATCATAAAAGTTGCATTATTCAGGGCCAACCATACTAGGTTGGTTTGCTGTGAGCGATAAGATTAAAGTCTCCCACCATCGCCAATATGCAGTGGCCAGCGTGGTGATGTAAAATGGCCAAAATCCAGACATGAATAAGGACACGTCTGAGGCGTTTGTCCTGCAGTGAACTAGAAACGTTTGCATATAAACAATATATATACACATATATCTATCTATGTATCTATCTACCTATCTATTTATCTATCTATCTATCTATCTATCTATCTATCTATCTATCTATCTATATATATATATATATATATATATATAATCATCAGCTGTTACTAGTCCACTGTAGAACAGAGGCCTCAGATATTTCCTTCCAATTGGGTCTACGTATGGTGTTTCTGTGCCAGTCCTTGCCCGCAAACTTTCTTAGTTCGTCTATTCACCGTCTTCTCTTCCATCTCCTGCTTCTTTTACAATGTCTAGGACCCATTCTGTTATTCTTAATGTCCATCCATTGTCTGACATTCTCATTATATGTCCTGTCCATGCCCATTTCTTTTTTCTACTTATATGTGTATTTAAATATATATTCACAATTGTATTAGGAATGAATTAAATGTATTAGTGACATTAATAAACTCGAGTAGAAAATGAAATATTATTATTATTATTATTATTATTATTATTATTATTATTATTATTATTATTATTATTATTATTTGCTAAGGTACATCCCTAGTTGGAAAAGTAGGATGCTTTAAGCCCAAGGGCTCCAATAGGGAAAAATAACCCAGTGAGGAAAGGAAAGGAGGAAAACCTACAAGAAAAGTTTAAGAACAATAATAACATTACTATAAACAGCAAAATAGATACAACTTGCTCTGATGAAGTACACCCAGTCACACCGTTGCTGCATGGAGAGTTCCTGTGTTCAGCCCCGCCCACCACCTCTGCACGGTTTGGTTAGTTTCCAGTTTAGAGTTCGAGTCCTGCTCAAACTCGTTAGTTCTTTTGGTCGCTACGACCTCACCATCCTTGTGAGCTAAACAGGTGGGTTTTGGGGGAGCCTATAGGTCTACATGCTGAGTCATCAGCAGCCATTGCATGGCCCTCCTTCGTCCTAACTTGGGTGGAGAAGGAGCTTAGGCGCTGATCATATGATATATATGGTCAGTCTCTAGGGCAGTGTCCTGCTTGATAGGGCAACGTCACTGTCCTTTGTGACTGCCATTCATGAATGGCCTTTAAACCTTTAAAGTAAGGCTGTCCTCCTTAATAGGATAATGACACTGTCCCTTTCTCTGCCATTCATGAGTAGCCTTTAAAGTAAGGGTGTCACATGGTGTACGTCTTCTAGGCGAGGTGTACCAGGGACTCCTGTGTACAACTGTACATACAGAATATGTACAACTCTACTTACATAATATGAACAACTTACCATACAGAATATGTTTAACTATACATGCAGAATGTGTACAACGGTACATATAGAAAATGTACAATTGTACATATAGAATATGTACAATTGTACATACAAAATATATACAACTGTATATACAGAATATGTACAACTGTACATATAGAATATGTATAAATGTACATACAAAATATATACAACTGTACATACAGAATATGTACAGTACAACTATACATACAAAATATGTATAATTGTTTATACAAAATATGAACAACTTTACATATAGAATATGTATAACTGCACATACAGAATATGTACAAATGTATATGCAGAATATGTACAACTGTACATACAGAATATGTTCAACTATACATACAGAAAATGTACAACGGTACATATAGAAAATGTACAACTGTACATATAGAATATGAACAACTGTGCGTACAGAATATATACAACTGTACATCCAGATTATGGACAACTTATCATACAGAATATGTATAACTGTACATATAGAATATGTACAACTGTACATACAGAATATGTACAACTTATCATACAGCATATGTATAACTGTACATACAGAATATGTACAACTGTACATGCCGAATATGTACATCTGTACTTGCAGAATATGTACAACTTATACAGAATATGTACAACTGTACATACAGAATATGTACAACTGTACATATAGAATATGTAAACTGTGCATAAAGAATATGTAAAACTGTACATACAGAATATGTACAACTGTACATACAAAATATGTACAACTGTATGTACAAAATATAAAAGTCTTTAAATATAGAATATGTACAACTTACCATACAGAATATGTACAACGGTACATACAGAATATGTACAACTGTACTTGCAGAATATGTACAACTGTACATACAGAATATGTACAACTGTACATACAGAACATGTACAACTGTATGTACAAAATATGAAAGTCTTTACGCATAGAATATGTACAACTTACCATACAGAATATGTACAACGGTACATATAGATAGTGTACAACTTTACATATAGAATATGAACAGCTGTACATACAGAATATTTACAACTGTACGTACAGAATATGTACAGCTGTTCATACAGAATATGTACAACTGTACGTACAGAATATGTACAGCTGTTCATACAAAATATGTACAACTTTATGTACAAAATATGAAAGTCTTTACATATAGAATATGTACAACTTACCATACAGAATATGCACAACTTACCATACAGAATATGTACAACGGTACATACAGAATATGTACAACTTTACATAGAGATTATGTACAACTGTACATGCAGAATATGTACAACTTATCATACAGAATATGTACAACGGTACATATAGAAAGTTTACAACTTTACATATAGAATATGAACAACTGTACATACAGAATATGTACAACTGTACATACAAGTTAAGGAAAATGACAGAAATAACTTAAGAAATAACTTACTGTAATTCGAGCAATCGCCGTCTACGTGCCCGTCTATGAGAGTACTGTCTGACGGCAATGACGACCGTCACGTTGATGATGATGAAACCGACGACGCCACAAACGGCGCCTGTCAATGAAACGGTTGTTGATGAAACTGTCATTTTTGGGGAATTTTGTTTTAAAAAGTAGAATAAGAACAGTTATGTTTATATTTAATAGAAAGGACTATAAAGATGGTTCATATGATTATTATAATGATATTATTATTATTGTTGTTGTTGTTGTTATCATTACTAGTGAAAGTGTAATTTTAAGTATAGTTTAAAGCAAGAATAAAAACAGTTATGTTTATATTTAATGGAACGGGCTATAAAGATGGTTCATATCATTACTAGTAAAAGTGTAATTTTAAGTATTTTTTAAAAGATGAAATAAGAACAATTATGTTTATATATAATAGAAAGGACTATAAAGATGGTTTATTTGATAATGATGATAATATTTTGATAGGAAACTATCTTTTAGTATTGTATTTTATTATTATTATTATTATTGTTGTTGTTGTCGTTGTTATTATTATAATTATTATTATTATTGCTGA
>NC_090731.1:154442299-154452299 GCF_036898095.1 Palaemon carinicauda
AAAGAAATTCTCGTTTCTTTTACTTATATAGAAATATTTGTTTCTTTTACTTATAAAGAAATACTTGTTTCTTTGACTTATAAAGAAATACTGGTTTCTTTTATAAAGGATTTTTTTTAATAGTGTATTATTATGACTGACTGTTTTAACAGTCTTCAGTGGAAATATTGAATTGTAAAACATTAAGATTTATCTTTTAATGACAATATTTTCCTTTTAGCTTGACAATTCTTCTATAATATAGAAGAATTGTCAAATATAAATATGGAAGCTATAAATAATCTAATCTGACTTGAATGCTTTTATTCAAGATAAATATCTTATCTTTATCTTAGATTTATAATGAAATGTCTTATACAAAAATGAAAGTCAATATTAAAAAATAAGTCCTGTTTGTTGAACAGTTTCTCTTTCTATTAGTTAGTCAGTATTTTTACATGATTAGGTTTTAACTATCTTATTATTATTATTATTATTATTATTGTTGTTGTTGTTGTTGTTGTTGTTGTTGTTGTTGTTGTTATCATTATTCTTATTCTTATTATTATTATTATTATTATTATTATTATTATTATTATTATTATTATTATTATGTTTTAACTACAGCTGCAATTTTGCCAGCATACAAGCTCTTATTATACTGCTGCTTACGATCAACATCTTAAATTACCACCCTTAGTGTTTGTTGTCTCATTCGTACAATAACTTTTGTTGTATTTTGACCCTAATAAACATATTTTACACCGTAAGCAATATTAATAGCATTACTAGTGTTTTCTCCGTTTACGTATTTGTTAAATGTACCAAGAGATTGATGTAGATTTGCACAAACAAGGTAACGTACATACACATTTGCCAAGACGTTACTTTGTAAATTTCGTAAGCATATTCAAGGAAACTTCACCTAATACTTGGCCCCAGAACGTAAACAGCCTGATGTGTGCGGATGAAAAGCGTTTGTAAGTTGATATGGAAATTTACAAGAATTTTTTTTTCTTTTTTTTTTTTGGAAGGGTGTTAAGTAAACTAGTCTGGAAAGTAAAATCAATTTTTTGTATGCGTACGTGCAATATGTGTGTATATATATATATATATATATATACATATATATATGTATGTGCAGTAATGTGTTATTTATATATATGTATATATATATTATATATATATATATATATATATATATATGTATATATATTAATTATATGTATGTAAATTTATGTATATACATATATATTTATATATATATATATATATATATATTCATATATTTATATATATATATATATATATATATTATGTATGTGCAGTAATGTGTTTATTTATATACATGTATATATATATATATATATATATAAAAGTCTACAACTTACGCGGTGTAAAGTGGACGGTATTGGAGTCATAAGTAGTAGCCCCTTGGCTGCACTTGAGAAAGGCGTAGTAGGTGGTGTGAGGCACCAGGTTGGCCAAATTGATGTGCTTCTCCTTCGCCTGCACCTCCGTCTGTACGTGCATTTCTTCGGTCATGGGGCCGTAATGGAGCGAACATGACGTCATCAGTTCACGGGGGCCCGAGGCCGTGACCCAGGTCAAGACGGCGCCGTCACCCGTGACCTTTGTTACTGCCACTCGTAGAGTTTCGGGGACCATAACAACGCCTGTGGAATATAGAGAATAAGGTCAAAGGAAAGTCTCATAATAAAGGTCAGGTTAAATAGTTATGAGATGCAACTATTTTAGAATTCGTGTTGCAATACTCGTAGAGATTCGGGGACCCTTACAACGCCTGTGGAATGTAGAGAATAAGGACAAAAACAAAGGTTAGAAATAGGTTGATATGCTTTGCAAAGGATATTCATATGATATAGGTTGGATTATAGAATAATTGTTATTATCATTATTATTATTATTATTGTTATTATTATTATTATTATTATTATTATTATTACTACTATTTGCCAAGCTATAGCCCTAGTTGGAAAAGCGGAACGCTATAAACCCAGGGGCTCCAATAGGGAAAGTAGCCCAGTGAGAAAAGGAAACCAGGAAACATTAAATATTTTAGGCACAGCAACGTTAAAATAAATATTTCCTATATAAAACTATAGATACTTTAACAAAAAAAAGAGGACGAGAAATATGATAGAATAGTGTGCCCGAGTGTACATTCAAGCAAGAGAACTCTAACACAAGACAGTGGATGTCCATGGTACAGAAGCTATGGCACTATCCAAGACTTAGAGAACAATGGTTTGATTTTTGAGTGCCCTTCTCCTACAAGAGCTGCTTACGATAGCTAACGAGTCTTTTCTACCCTTACCAGGATGAAAGTGGCTACTGAATAATTAGAATGCAGTAGTTAACCCCTTGAGTGAAGAAGAATTGTTTGGTAATCTCAGTGTTGTTAGGTGTATTAGGACAAAGGAGAGTATGTGAAGAATAGGCCAGACTATTTGGTGTATGTGTAGGCAAAGGGAAAGTGAACCTTAACTAGAGAGAAGGATCCAATGTAGTACTGTCTTGCCAGTCAAAGGACCCAATATCTCAATAGCGGTAGTATCTCAACGGGTGGCTGGTGCACTGGCCAACCCACTACCATGAAAAGAAATCAACTATTGGATAATTCGCGTTGCAATACTATAAATGATTGTATTATGATTATAAAAAGAAAATTTATATTTTATTTTTGACTTGTTTTTTAGTGTGGTTGTGTTTTTTCATCAAGTTATTACATACATGTTTGTCTTTTTTTATAAAGATTTTAAGTTTCCTTTAAAACATAGTAAAGAATAAAAGTATGTAACGTATGAATTAACAGATGGCGCTAGTGGGGAGGTATACATTGACACCATGTTGGTTATATACAATAGTTTGCCGAAATTAGTTTAGTGAAATTCCTTGATAATTCAAACCAATTAAGAAAACCTTTATTCTTATAACAACAAATTTATTCTAAATATCAAATAAATTTAAGTTTATTTTTTTTTCTTTTGCATTTGTGATGTAAAAAACATCACTCGACAAACAGTATTAATAAACAACTAGATAACGAGTTTACTAAATATATATAGTTTATGCTCTCCAAATAATCCCTTTGTTGATTTAATATGACTTAGAGGAGAGCTATGTTATTTGTCAATAAATGGTTTGTGTTTACAGATTTTCGAGGATGTAAACAATGTGCCCGTGCAGGGCATTCTTTTACGAAGCAGGGGTAAACAAACGCTCTCCCAATAAGTCCCCTTTGTTTAAACAAATCTCCTACTTCAAGGGTCTACTTCAAGGGTCACAATCTCGAGTAACAAGTACTATTGCTCCAAAGTTTTTTTTTTTTTCTTTTTTTTCACGTTGAAATCTATTTTGCAAATTTATTCGATACATATACGTATATGTATATGTATATATATATATATATATATATATGTATGTATTATACATATATATTATATATATACATATATATATAATATATATACATATATATAATATATATACATATATATAATATATATATACATATATATAATATATATATACATATATATATATGTATATATATATATACAGTATATATATATATATATATATACACACACATATTGGTTTCCTGTGTTTTTAATTTCGGTGGTGATTAATAAATTCACTTTGGTAAAAGTAAGGAAAATGTTTATACCGAATGAAGAATGTGTTAAAACTCCAGATTTTTTTTTTCAATGAAATGTATTGCATAAGTGTATTGGGCGAGATATATATTAACATATTTGTTTCCTGTGTATTTAATACCGATGGTTATCAATAAATTTGCTTTTGTAAAAGTAATGAAAATATTCATATTAAGAATGTATTAACGTTCCTTTTTTTTTTTTTTTTTTTTTTTGCATTGAAATATATTTTACAAATGTTTTATAAATGCATCAGGCGAGATATATATTTACAACTTCGTTTCCTGTGTTTTTATTACCGGTGGCTAATAATAAATTTCCTTTTTGTAATAGTAAGGATTTTTTTTTTATTAAGAATGTGTTAAATATTTTTTTTCTAAATGATATATGTTTTACAAATTTATTCGGCGAAATATGAATTTACATCTTGGTTTCCTGTTTTTATTACCGGGGGCTATTCATAAATTTCCTTTTTGTAATAGTAATTAAATTTCTTTTATTAAGAATGTGTTAAAACTCCAGTTTTTTTTTTTCGTATTTAGATGTATTTTACAAATGTATTGGGCGAGATATATATCTACGTCTTGATTTCCCGTGTTTTTGTTAGCAGCGGCTATTAATGAATTCTCTTTTGCAAATAGTAAGGAATGTATTTTTTTTATTGAGAATGTGTAAAATATTTCGCATAATCGAGGTGCATTTAGGTACAGAAACAATCTACATTAAGGCATTTATCATTTATCCGGAGTTTCTTTGAAAAAGAAAAGAAAGGAAGAAAAAAAACTTGGAGTTATTATTCGAGGTTTTTATCATTTAATAAAAGAAATAATTTAATTTTAATTAAAAGGATTTTCATATTGATTTTTACCTATATAATGGCATAAAAATGATAAGAAAGCTAAAATTATCTTTTTGGATTTCATCATTTGATAAAACAAGTCATTTCATCTTAATTAAAAAAGGTTTTCATATCAACTTTTACCTATTTTATAGCATAAAAATCTAACTAATTTTCAGTGCTTGGCTTAAAAGTCTAATAGCATCGTCAATATCCATATAAACGGTCTTATATCCCAGTTTTCACTTATTTACCTATATTCCTGTTCGTATATTAAACGCAATCTGGCTCAGCCCCTATATTTCAACATATGAATGAAAATTCATCAACACCCTGAATAAACAGAGAGGAAATTAAATGTTCGTTGTGCTTATTCATAGTGTATAAATTCTACATTTCATATTTACTCTTAGTAAAGAAAGAAGTCATATTACCCTACAAATAACATATAAGATTGAGGACTGGATAGAGAAACTATCGGTAGTTTGAACCAAATGTTATTTTGGTTTTTATACAATTCTCTTCATGGTGATTTTCAAGTAATGGGAGACCCAGGCCTACATGGCTGAGGACTATGAAGCGTTAGGTAGGAGATGATGAATGGAGAAGTATTGATTTAAAAGCTCAAGATAAAGACATTAAAGACATGGCTGAGGACTATGAAGCGTTAAGTATTAGATGATGAATGGAGAAGTATTGATTTAAAAGCTCAAGATAGAGACGACTGCTGAAATCTAACCGAGGCCCTTTACGTCAAAAGGCGTAGGAGAAGATGATGGCGATCTTCTATTATTAATTTGTTTTTTTTTTCCCATTTGTATGGGATAAGCACGGTTGCCTTCCTTTTGAAGGACTTTGCTTTGGCTTTGGGGGTAGACTGTAGTTCACGTGTTGTACCAGTCACCAGGGTCCATCTTCACAGCAGCGAGGGGTCCTGGCGCTGTTAGTTCGACAGTTCGAGACGTGTGGGGTGTCTGTTATATTTTTAGGTGTTGGAGTGGCTTTGTTGTGTGTGTATTAGTCTGTAACAGCCATTTGCTTTAAGCAGACCTATGACGATGATTGATACAATCGAATTTATTAAATACAGTTTATAGAGAATAATAGTTATCTGTTCACAACTTCGTGTTTTATTCTTCTTCAGACTTGGGATCTTAGTGAAAGGAAGGTTCGTTGTGGCTTAATCATATATTACATACATGTTTTGTATTTATTGCATACATACACATGTACATAAAAGCATGAATGGGTACTTACATCCGACATATATGTTTGAATGTTGTATTTATATAGATAAGTACTACATGGTCACTTCATACATATCCAATTATAATGGAATGCAAATATTATTATAAAGTAGATATGCATATTCTTGAGAGAGAGAGAGAGAGAGAGAGAGAGAGAGAGAGAGAGAGAGAGAGAATGCAGTATATTTTGAGAGTTAATTCAAATCCTCCTAAAACAAATTCCTAATATTAAACGTGATTTTGGGACGTGAGTTCTAAAGTTAGAAAAGAAAACTATATCAACCCTTTTCCATCTTGTTTTTTGTTATGCAAACATTCCAATAGGATAACGGGTTACAATGATCTGAAACCTTCGACAAATAACATGGATAATTTGATGGTATCCTTTAATTATGCCAATGAAGATCAGCATTGACCTTGTTTACTTGATTTGAATAATGTAAGGATAAATTCGAGGTCAGGTTCAGAAATAAATGAAAATAGAAAAGCTCTCTGAGAGTGAAGACCTCTGCCTATGCAGCTTATTTCTCAAAACCAGCTTGTCTTTCCCAGAATCAATTTAGACCGTAGGCGTATTTAAAGTCTGTGTGACAATCATGTGCGAACGTGTTGTTAAAGGTTAGGGTTAATTCGGTCGACCTTTTGCTCGACCTTAACCTTGACCTTTGACCTAGGACTTTGAAAATTGAATCACTTCCACGTCTCAACATAACAATTAATCCTTGAAAGTTTCACTATTCAATGAGTTAAATTATGGCTAGGAAGTTTTTCAAAAACCGACAAACGGACAAAACATTGTAAACAACATAACCTCCTCTTAACTTCGTTAGTGGAAGTAAATATTATAAAAAGGAAAACAGAAAGGAAGCTTATCTATATAATGACTTGTATTCAAAGCATTTTACTTCCATATTTTACCTTTTTAAATTCATGATTGTAATGTATTCACAAAAATTCTTCAGGACCTGTGTAAATTAATATGAATGTATGTATATATATATATATATATATATATAGATAGATAGATAGATAGATAGATAGATAGATAGATATAATTATAACGTGTTAAAAAATATCCTCCAGACTGCCCCATATCGAGAGCATATAATCACCAATAATGAAAATTTTCCGGATGCACGCTTTCCCCTTTATCTCTAATATTCACGGATGCATTGCAATTGTGCCCATTGTTCCTACAGTTGCACTAAAAAAACCATTACCATTGCGCACATATTCCCATTACTATTGCGGTAGAAAACCATCTGAGAAACGTGATGTAAATAATATTATAGGTATTTATGATAAGTAGTGACCTATGGGGATGGCGTGGGCAGCACATCCATGTTCCACTTGCCAGAACAGAGGAGCAGTGAGATAATGTTGATTTACGAGCGAAGTGAGCCACTGCGTAGCAAAAACCATCTGATGGACGCGATATAAATTATAGGTAATTATGATACTTAAGTAGTGACCCATGGGGATGGCGTGGGCTGCACATCCTTTGTATCGCTTGCTAGAACAGAGGAGCAGTGAGGTAATGTTAATTCGGGAGCGATGCGAGCCACGGGGTAGCAAAACCCTTCTGAGGGGTGAGATATGAATTATAGGTAATTATTATACTTAAGTAGTGACCTATGAGGATGGCGCGGGCAGCACAGCCATGTACCACTTGCCATAACAGAGGAGCAGTGAGATAATATAACGAGGATGGCGTGTGCATAGTAAATCCTTGTACCGCTTGCCAGAACATAGGAGCAATGAGATAATGTTAATTTTCTAGATAAGTTAGCCACGGCGGAGCAAAATCCACTTGTTATACTATTATATTACCATAACCGTATGCAGTAGGGCAGTTTGCCAAAAGAATTACTTGAAGAACATCCTTGTCTGGTGATCGCTAGACTGGAGTTCGAGTCCTGCTCAAACTCGTTAGTTCCTTTTGCTGCGGCAACCTCACTATCCTTGTGAGCTAAGGATGGGGGTGGGGATATTTGGGGAACCTATAGATATATCTGCTGAGTCATCAGCAGCCATAATCTGGCCCTCCTTGTTCCTAGCTTGTGTGGAGACGATCTTGGGCGCTGATTTTATGTATATATGGCGAGTCTCTAAAACATTGTCCCTTGCCTCTGCCATTCATGAGGGGCCTTTGAAAGCGAAAAGAGACTCGCAAATGTAATACACCCACATTCACAACAACAAAAGTGATCCCGGAGGTCACGAAGGAGGAATTCCATTAATATATTATATATGGCTTCTCAAGTCATCAATTACCCGGATGTGAAGAAGCATGACACGTCTCCCAAGAGCTTTCTCCCTTAATCAATGTCTCGGTCGGCTGCTGATTAAGCCGAGTTCGTAGCCAATAATGACTGGTGATTTGTTGCAGGTCCTCTCCTAAATTCTTTTTTTTTTTATTATTATTATCTCCGCCAACGAAGGTGGAAGGCGGTTATGTTTTACCCCCTGTTTGTGTGTTTGTTAGTGAACACCTTCCTGGCTACAAATTTAATCGTAGAGTAATGCAACTATCAGGGATTAACTGTTATGTGAAAAGCTGAAAATTATTAAATTTTGGAAAGTCAAGGTCCAAAGGTGAAGGTCACGGTCAAGCAAAATGTACAATCACGTAATCAACCATAAGTTTAAACATCGTTGTCACAAAGAATTCGAACTTGGATTAAATGTGTGTATGAAAATCCACGCCAATTAATACATGTTAATGTCAAAGGCTAAGGTCGAGTTGAAGGTCAAGGTCACGTAAAAGGTCAAATTCCGGTCATCAACTATGCTACCACAATTTTAATCGTAAAGTAATGAAACTTGTTTAAGTCTGTTTCAGTTTTCTTTATCTTTTCCCTTTTATGCGTTTATGTTAATATAGACAGTATTATGTTGTGGTTACCAGATATTTTCTTAACTCAATGAAAGGTCGTTGTTGTATTAAGAATTTTCTTATTTTTTATTTTGTTTTTATGGTTCTATTTAAAATTCAGGTTATTAGCCTATTCTTAATTCAGAAGGGAAAAAATCTTTATTTTTCATCATAATTAGAAATTTTTTTTGTCGATCTTCTTTGGTTTCTTTTGTTACACTTCTACATTTCTGTATTACTCCTATTTTCTTTTCCATGTCTATATATATATATATATATATATGTATATATATATATACATATATATATATAATGTATATATATATATATATATATACAGTATATATATATATGTATGTATGTATGTATGTATGTATGTATGTATGTATAGATATGTATACCTGCAAGGAAACGCAATAGATAAAGTAAACGGATATTTCTTGCTTATGAATATATTGAAAAAAAGGGACAAAGTCTTGATTATTATTATTATTACTTGTTAAGCTACAACCCTAGATGGAAAAAAACAAGATGCTATAAGCCCAGGGGCACCAACAGGGAAATTAGCCCAGTGAGGAAAGGAAACAAGGAAAAGTAAAATATTTAAAGAACTGTAACATTTAAATAAATATTTCCTATATAAACTATGAAAACTTTGAAAAAACAAGAGGAAGAGTAATGAGATAGAATAGTGTGCTCGAGTGTACCCTCAAACAAGAGAACTCGTCAATTATCTTTCTTTTGAGGCACTTTTGCTTGCTTCTGTTACGTAAATCATAATTTATTTGCAGTGTATATATATATATATATATATATATTCCATTTTGGAGCCCTAGGGCTTCTAGCATAATAATCTTCCCTATATAATAAAGTACAAGTGTCAGGTGTTATATATATATATATATATATATATATTCAAATAAGCCATATATATTTTTGATATATTAATGTCTGGATTCTCTTAACAACCTCGGGATCACAGACCCAGGCGAAATCTCACAAAGACAAGAGCTTGGCTCCGGCCGGGAATCGAACCCTGGTCGGCAAGCTTATATAGACAGTGACTTAACCCACTTGGCCAAGTGGGTTAAGTCACTGTCTATATAAGCTTGCCGACCAGGGTTCGATTCCCGGCCGGAGCCAAGCTCTTGTCTTTGTGAGATTTCGCCTGGGTCTGTGATCCCGAGGTTGTTAAGAGAATCCAGACATTAATATATCAAAAATATATATGGCTTATTTGAATATGAAAAACACGTAAAAATGTGCAAAATTTATCATATATATATATATATATATATATCTTTCCTGTCACGTTCAGGGATGAGAAGGAGTAGTCATATTCTGGGGGGAGGGGTTACCCCGAGAGGTACACTCAAAAACC
>NC_090731.1:154457299-154466599 GCF_036898095.1 Palaemon carinicauda
TGTCAATTGAGAGAGAGAGAGAGAGAGAGTCACGGATTGTTTTTATTTGTAAAGACTCGAATGATGTCAATTGAGAGAGAGAGAGAGAGAGAGAGAGAGAGAGAGAGAGAGAAAGGAGCCCATATTGTACACGGAGAATAATAGTTCTTATAAAAACTGTAGTTAATCTTTGTTATATAATTTTTTTCTGCTTCGGCCATCTTTTATTCTTATTTTGAAGGGAAATCTTGCATTCATAGAATGCTCGATTATACTCGAACAACAATAAACAAAAGCCAAAAAGTAAACAAATAAATAAAACAAAAGCCTTCCCCCTACACTCCGAACCCCCCCTCCTCCCTCTTTACTACCTCTCCTCTCCTTCCCTACCTCTCCTCTCCCTCCCTACCTCCCTACTCTTCCCTCCCTCCCCCTCCATCCTCCCTACCTCCTCCTTACTCCTCCCTCCACCCTCCCTACCCCCTCCCTCTTCTCTCCTTACCTCCCCCCTCCGTACTCCTCCCTACGTACCCCTTCCCTACCCACTCCCTTCTCCCTCCCTACCTTCTCCTTACTCCTCCCTCCACCCTCCCTCCCCTCCCTCCCCCCTCCCCCACGCTATCCCCCCTCACTTCTCCCTACCCCCCTCCCTCCCCCTCCCCCTCTCCCCTCTTCCCCCTTTGTACCCCCCTTCCTACCCCCTTTCCTTTTGGACATAAACAAAGCGACGGGACTCGCGAGACTTGCTGATGATCCGAAGTTTTAGTCGAAAGCTCTGGAAAAAAAAAGGTTTCCCTTTCTTCCTTGTGATTTTGTAAAATGCCTCAAAACAAAATGCGCCGTAGCTACTGAATGGAATCATCTCTATGAAAGGCATAAGAGATAGAGAGTCTCTCTCTCTCTCTCTCTCTCTCTCTCTCTCTCTTTCAAAAGTTAGTACCATTCAAGTTATTTCGAATTAAAAGAAGTCATAAGTCTCTCTCTCTCTCTCTCTCTCTCTCTCTCAGAATTTAGTAACATTCAAGTTATTTCGAATTAAAAGAAGCCATGAGTCTCTCTCTCTCTCTCTCTCTCTCCTCTCTCTCTCTCTCTGCAATTTTGTTTTTGTATATTTGCGATTAGTTGAAAATCTCCCACCATCACCAATCCGCGCTAGCCAGCGTGGTGATGAAAACTAACCAATCCCTTGAGATCACTAAGGACATGTCCGAGACCTTTGTCCTGCAGTGGAATAGAAACGACTGCATTATTTTTTTTTGCATATTTGCGATGAGACGAAAATCTCCCACCATCACCAATCATCACTGGCCAGCGTGGGTGATGAAAACTGGCCAAACCCCAGACATGATTTAGAGGCCTTTGTCTTGCATTGGACTAGAAACGAGTGCATTTATTTTTGTTGTATATTTGCGATCAGACGAAAATCTCCCACCATCACCAATCACCTGCATTGGAATAGAAATGGCTGCATTTGTTATTGTTGTTGTTTGTTGTCTCCCACCATCACCAATCGGTAAATTTTTACTATGACTTACCAGGGCCTAGGGGGCCAGAAAATATGTTTTACCAGTAGATTTTGATGTGTTTTGCACGAATTTCACCTTCATTTTTGGCGGGAAATCACCCGTTTTTATCCCACACCCCAAATGGTGTGTGACAAAAACTGTGTATTTTCGACAAATATGAAGGTGAAATTCCTGCAAAACACATCAAAATCTACTGGTAAAACATATTTTCTGGTGTTGGGGCATTGAATGATATTTGCAATAAATGAATAATTAATGTTCCAGCACCCCTCCCCCATACCCCTAACTAGGCCTACCGGGGGGAGGGGGGGGGGGAGGGGGGGGTAGGGGCCCCCAGTGACCCCCCCCTTAAAGCCACAGTAATTTTCAGGGCACCACAGAACCTAACAAACCCACCTAACCTAACCTAGGGGCCCTGTACCCCTACCGGGGGGGGCTTCGCCCCCCCCTGCGACCCCCCCTTAAGGCCACAGTAATTTTCAGGGCACCACAGAACCTAACAAACCCACCTAACCTAACCTAGGGGCCCTGTACCCCTACCGGGGGGGGGGGCTTCGCCCCCCCTGCGACCCCCCCCTTTAACCAGGGGGTAAATTTGAATATATATATTTTATTAAATCACTTCTTACCTTAAACGGAAGATGACGATGAAGATGTGGAAGGTTGTGGTTGACCCTCTTCTGAATCATCAAGTACTGGAATACGTTCAGATTTGGTACAATACCACACATGTCAATCCTCACGAAAATGTAAAGGCGAATCACATTTACCACACTGGACACTTAAAGGTAATACGGAATGCTCCCTTAGAAAACGATTCACTACTTCAGGAGTTCCATTATAATTCCCATGAAATCGGCGCGATCACATCAAAATAGGAATAACGACATATTTCACACAACCGTACCGGAGGATCCATGACAGTAAAGTGACGTGATGAAAATATAGAAACCGGAACTTTTGAAAACCGAAAACAAACGACAATCACGGGTTTCTCCCATAATGAAATAGGGAAAAAAACAAAATACTATCGTTTACAATGTTATATTGCACGAAAAACAGATCCTTGAAACAAGACTGAGAGACCAATGAATCGTCCAATAATAACCCTTGAAAAGAACCCAGTAGTATTTAGATTGGAGGAGCGACATTAGTGGGAGGAGCAAATGCGCATTCAAGCAAATGTTGTCACATTGCGCAATGGGGAGGAGCCAAGTAAGATGAAAACAGATATACAAACTAACAAGAGCTACCTGTGGAGTCAACATGTCGAATGACTTGTCCATTTTTTAACAAATATTAAAAATAAGATATTGAATAACTCGTTAATTATGCATTTCCGCCGAAAAGTGCATAGAAGAAAAAGTGACTGAAATGTGTAGCTGATGTTGTTTGTAATGGCAAATATCGCCTATGGCCTGGTAAGTGCTTGTAAAATAATACCCACCAATCACCAACATTGGACTAGAAACGCCAGCATTTGTTGTTGTTATTGTTGTTGTTTGTTGTGGTTGTTAAATGTAGTTCGTCTCCCTCTGATGCTCTGATGTGCTTTTCTATACACAGCTATTAGAGGCAATTAAACTCCACCTTTTCTTTGTCCTTCCCCAATTTGCTATCTGGGCCCCTTTGTCTCCGGCCTCCTCGTGACATTCAATAAGCCAATGACCTCGCCTAATGTCGTTAAGAGACCCCTCAGCACTTTACCAACAATTTTGGAAGTTTGTAATTTCTCCATTAAGGACGATGACAACCTGCATCTTATCCTCTTAGTTTCCGGCATGGAACAGCTTATGGACGGCTTGTTTGGTGTTTTGTTTGTTTGTTTACTTTGTTTATTTGTGCTTGTGTGCTTTAAAATTAATGAGTATGATTGGTGATGGTACGGCTTATAAGTATTGTGTGGGCATACCTTATCTAACTACAGCTATATCCAACATACTCTCACAAACATACACACACATATATCTCTTATATAGTAAAGAAAAAGTGTCTGGCTATATATATATATATATATATACACTACACTGTCTTTGTTCAGTGGCCACTTTACTCTTGGTAAGGGTAGAGGAGATTCTTTATCTATGGTAAGCAGTTCTTCAAGGAGAAGTACTCTCCAAAATCAAACCATTGTTCTCTAGTCTTGGGTAGTGCCATAGCCTCTGTACCGTTAGTCTTCCACTGTCCTGGGTTAGAGTTCTCTTGCTTGAGGGTACACTTGGGCGCGCTGTTCTGTCTCGTTTCTCTTCCTATTGTTTTGTTAAAGGTTTGTAGTTTATTTTGGAGATACTTATTTTAATGTTGTTACTCTTCTTAAAAAAATTCCCTTTTCCTTCTTTCCTTTTCCTCACTGGGCTATTTTCCCTGTTGGAGCCCTTGGGCTTATAGCATCCTGCTTTTCCAACTAGGGTTGTAGCTTAGCAAGTAATAATAATGATAATAATAATTATATATATGTATATATATATGTGTGTATATTATATATATATATATATATATACGGCATGTAACTATCATATGGGCATACCTTACCTAAATATATCCAACATACTCTCACAAACACAGACATACACACACATTTCTACCCTATATAATTAAAGACAAACCTCTCTCTCTCTCTCTCTCTCTCTCTCTCTATATATATATATATATATAGAGAGAGAGAGAGAGAGAGAGAGAGAGAGAGAGAGAGAGAGAGGTAGATAGATATATAGATAGATAGATAAATAGCCAAAATCAACTTGTGCATCTGAAACTTGGAGCCTTACTAAAGCCTGACACCTCAGAAAGCTATGGAAGGAATAATGATGGGAATATCGCGAGAGCAAAGTAAAGTAGAGGATATTCTAACAACACGTAAGAATAAGAGATGGACATGATAATAGATAGAAGTTAAGAATAACAGAATGGGTCCCTAGAGATTGCAAAAGGAGTATGGAAAGGAAGAGAAGACGATGGATTGACGAACTAAGAAAATTTGCTGAATAGACTGGCAGAGGAAGACCATAAATTGATGCGAGGGGAAAGTATGTCTGAGGCCTTTGTCCCGCCGTGGACTAGTAGCGGCTGATATATATATATATATATATATGTATGTATGTATATATATATAATATATATAATTTATATATGTATATATATAATATATAATGTATATATATATTTATATATAAATTTATATATATATATATATATATATACTGTATATTTATATATATAGGTATATATATTTATATATATATATATGTTATATACATATGTATATATATATATGTATATATATATATGTGTATATATATCTATATATATATATATATATCTATATATTTACCAAAACTAGCGTATTGAAGATGGGAAGGGCTGAATCTCTGTGTGCGCATGTGAGTGCATATCTAAATATCTAACCGTCATTTTTGACGGGTCGCGTGCACTAGCAAACACACACAGCAAAGAACATTTCTACGGCATCAGCTACATCGTTAACGAATGTCAGATCAACCTATGGTTGACTGTCACCGAGATGGCTATAAGCGGTATTAATTGATCCTTATGGCTTCGGATAAGGCCTGATGACATCTTGATTGATTGATTGATCCCTGTAGATCTACGACTATCACCGCACGTGTATCACACACGCTCGTACACTATAAGTGTGTATTATCGTTATCGCTCTCCCCTTGCGCTGATAACCTGTTTAAGCCTATATGTTCTTGAATCACTGTGTTTGAATTTTTCTGCCGGTCTTGCTTGGAACGGGTTGTATACTAACTCATGCTCTGTCGAAATAATGTTTGTTGCATTTACCTCGCTTCTCGATTATTATTATTTTTATTAATATTATTATTTTGTTGTCGTTGGTGTTATTATCATCATTAATAGCTAAGCTACAACGCTAATTGTAAAAACTGGATGCTATTAACCCCAAGGGCTTCAACAGGGAAAAATAGCCCAGTGAGGAAAGGAACCAAGGAAATAAATAAACAACAAGGAAGTATTAACAATGAAAATAGAATATTTTAAGAACATCAAAATCCAAATTAGATCTATCATATATGAACTATAAAAACTTGAAAATAACGAGAGGAAGAGGAACAAGATAGAATAGCTTGCTCGAGTGCACCCTTAAGCAAGAGAACTCTAACTCAAGACAGTGGAAGACCATGGTACAGAGGTTATGGCACTACCCAAGACTAGAGAACAATGGTTTGATTTTTGAGTCTCCTCCTATAAGTGCTGCTTCCCATAGCTAAAGAGTCTCTTCTACCCTTATCACCTAATTGGCGCCTCGCACTCAGTCGTGCGATGACAGGGAGGGCAGCATCTTCACTCTGCAAGGGATGAATGTTTATGAAAGGCTCTCTCTCATCCCCCCCCCCCGTACTATTTGAACCTCCGGATCGGTAGCAATTCGTGTTCGCGAAAGGTTTGCAATATATCTATAAGCATCTTTAATAACAATACTTGTTAATTAACGCTTTAATGATGTATTAAAGTAAAGAATGTATTACGATTTCAACTAATTATGGACATTCCTAGTAACGCTTTGTAATTTGAACCCTGATTTTAATTCATCCAGAATCAGATTAAAGGCTGTATTTGTGGATTATATATATATATATATATATATATACATACATACATACATACATAAATATATACCTAGAAATAATGATGTATATATATATTTTGTTTGTATATCTAATTGATCTGTAAAAAAGCAAAGGAAAGGAGAATATAAGACAGTAAGGAAATACGGATTAATAGATAATAACATCTGAATATCGCCTTTTATTTTCATTACTGTCAAATTCGGATTAGTTTAAATAATTCTATTCTATGTTTGCAATTTGAATATTTTATATATATTCTAAAAAAAAAATTCTTATAAAGAAACTTATATACAGTATACAAACACTCTTACCTAAACCTATGTATTGTTCTGTAGTGTTCAGTATTCAAAAGAAATATTTAATTTGTTATGCTGATGGAAAATCATGACAAAGCTTCAAGACTTCATATGTGCAGCTGTTCGTAAAATCTTTAAAAGCAAACAACAATAAGAGTATAAATAACAGGCCAGCGGTTTCCAATTTTTTCAAGGACTTGTTTTATAACAGAAGAAAACCGTAACTTATTCTTAGGGGGTCTCGGGGCTTCTGGAGAGAGAGAGAGAGAGAGAGGAGAGAGAGAGAGATTGATTTAATATCCGACTGTATTGTCATTGGTTTCGAGGATATGTATATATATATATATATATTGGGAATAATATGCTGTATATAATATATAGTGGGAATGATATGCTGTATATAATTTAAATATATATATATATATATATATATATATTTATATATAGTGGGAATGATATGCTGTATATTATATATGTATGTATATATATATAGTGTATATATATATATATATATATATTTATTTATTTATATATAGTGGGAATGATATGCTGTATATAATATATATATATATATATATATATTTATATAGTGGGAATGATATGCTGTATATAATATATGTATATGTATATATGTATACACACACATATATATATATATATACATATATATATACATATATATATATATATATATATTTATATATAGTGGGAATGATATGCTGTATATTATATATGTATGTATATATATATATGTATATATATATATATATTTATTTATATATAGTGGGAATGATATGCTGTATATAATATATATATATATATATATTTATATAGTGGGAATGATATGCTGTATATAATATATGTATATGTATATATGTATACACACACATATATATATATATATATACATATATATATACATATATATATATATATATATATATATTTATATATATATATATATATATGGAAATACCATATCGTGGTGAAAGGATTTGCTCCATGATCAACAAAGCTTTACTAGTCGGGGCCCACTCATACTAGGTTGGTTTACTGTAAGCGTTTAGACGAAAACCTCCCATCATCACCAATCCGCTCCTGGCCAGTGAGGTGATGAAAATGCTCAAACCCCAGACATGAATAAGGACATATCTGAGGCCTTTTTCATGCAGTGGATTAGAAATGACTGCATTTGTTGGGTGTATATATATATATATATATATATATAGAGAGAGAGAGAGAGAGAGAGAGAGAGAGAGAGAATGATATTTCTGACATCGGCCAAATAAATTCTTATTTACTGAGAGAGAGAGAGAGAGAGAGAGAGAGAGAGAGAGAGATATGAGGCTTGGCAATATGGCCACAAACCACCTCCATTCTTTTCCCTTCACCCAGGCCAGTCCACCTCAAAAGGTCTGTCAACAAGGTGTCCTCCAGGATGTTGAATATTACACACACTTCTCCTTCCCCTAGGCCCCCTTCCCTCCCCCCCTCCTCATGCTCCCTCTTTCCCCTAGGCACACAGATACCCCCTAGCAAGCGTCCCCCCTCCTCCAACCCCAGCCCTCTCAAGAAGAAGTGCGTTACAAATGGAAAATAGAGGAAAGTCCCCAAGATAGATTAAGAAAGGGATTAAAGTCTTGGCTGTGTGTAATAACCTCAGGGAAGAACAAGTCTTAGAAGGAAAAACAGATGGTGAGGTGATGTCAGATGGTGAGAGAGAGAGAGAGAGAGAGAGAGAGAGAGAGGGGTGGGGTGGGGTGGGGAATACTGGTATATGAAGTACAGTGTCTCAGGGGACTAAATATACATTTATATTTATTTTTATTTTTAGGGGAAATATATAAGGTTATCGAAATAAAGTCTATCGAAATAGACAGGTAACATTCGTCTCTATAATCCAAATGAGCATTACTCTAGAAAGGTGAGATATTGAATTTATTCAGATAACATTTTAAGTTGAAAATTATTGGCATCAGAATCAAGGCGTGGTTAGTAATAGCTTAGAAATGTAAAATTTACTAGAAATGTAAAATTTTCCAGAAATGTAAAAATTTTCCAGAAATGTAAAATTTACTAGAAATGTAAAAATTTTCCAGAAATGTAAAATTTTCCAGTAATATAAAATTTTCCAGAATTGTAAAATTTTCCAGATATATGAAATTTTTCAGATATGTAAAATTTTCCAGAATTGTAAAATTTTCCAGAAATGTAAAATTTTCCAGTAATATAAAATTTTCCAGAATTGTAAAATTTTCCAGATATATTAAAATTTTTCAGATATGTAAAATTTTCCAGCAATGTTAAAATTTTCCAGAATTGTAAAATTTTCCAGAAATGTAGGTCATCTACATAGGAAAACGATATGGAAATATGTTATGGGTTCATAGATATGAGAGCAAAGTTGAAGAAATATATCAAAGAAATAGACAAAAATGTCATATGAAGTAAGGAGATATACCAAAGAAATAGACAAAAATGACATATGAAGTAAAAATCGACTTAAAAGCTAGAATAAAGAATAGAAAAAGAATGAAAAATATAAAGAATTTGATACAAAATTTTAATGATTAAATATAAATGAATTTAGAAATATAGTGACCGAAAGAAAATAAATATAAAAGTATAATTTACTTTGTTGCCTATTACTAGTAATTCTAAATATATATTTTAGTAAGGGTTCCGGTTGCCTGGTGATCGCCAGACTGGGGTTCGAGTCCCAGTTTTACTCGTTAGTTCCTTTTATCGCTGCAATCTCACCATCCTTGTGAGCTAAGGATGAAGGGTATGGGGTAGCATATAGGTCTATCTGCTAAGTCATCAGCAGCCATTGCCTGGCCCTCTTTGGTCCTAGCGTGGGTGGAGAGGGGGCTTGAGCGTTGGTCATAT
>NC_090731.1:154467099-154482099 GCF_036898095.1 Palaemon carinicauda
ATTTCGATTTCTTTCAGTTCTTCTATTTTTGCCTATGGAACGGCTCCTCTCTCTCTCTCTGGTGGATTTTACGTGATGTTGTATGTTCTCTGTCTGACACGATATTATTATTATTATTAATATTATTATAATTATTATTATTATTATTATTGTTGTTATTATTATTATTATTATTATTATTATTATTATTATTATTATTATTATTATTGTTGTTGTTGTCGTTATCATTATTATTATTTTTAGTATTGTTATTGTTATTATTATTATTGTTATTATTATTATTATTATTGTTATTATTATTGTTATTATTATTATTATTAGCTAAGCTACAACCCTACCCAGTGTATGCTGATGACGCTGTCCTTATTAGCAGAACACCACAGGACTGGCAAAACCTGCTTACCAAAATGCATGAAATATCACAGGAGGTTGGGTTCAAGATATATAAAAGAAAGACAGAGATGATGAGAACGGAATATGGAATGGAAGATGAAGTATCATTAGAAGGAGAAAGAATGAGATGGAATCACTTAAATATTTAGGAAGTATGATCTCCAATACAGGATCTTTAGAATTTGAGTTTAGAAAGTCTGAAAAAAAAAAAACAAATCAGACAATATCCAGGTTAGGTAAAATTTGGAAATCAAATCGCCAGAAATTATACATAAAAATCAGGCTAACCATCAGTTCAGTGAAATCCGTGTTACTTTAAGGACATGAGTCGATGTATGATAATGAAACAATATCCAACAGATTTTGGAGATTTGAGAACAAAGCCCTCAGGATAATATTGAGAGTTAAATGGCAGGACAGGATTAGAAATGCAACTACAGAAGAGATTACTCGAGTGACTTATGTGGATGAGATCATGGTGAGGGGTAGATGGAGGTGGTTTGGTCACGCTCTTTGCGCTCCCCGAGAGAGATTGGTTCACCAAGCTTTCAACAGGGTTCCAGAAGGCATTAGAAGAGTTGGAAGACCCTGGCCCACATGGCTGAGGATTATGAAACCTGAAGTGGGAGATGATGAATGGAGAAGTATTGATTCAAAAGCTCAAGATTGAGACGAGTTTCGAAATGAGACGGAGGCCTTTTGCGTTTATAGGCGTAGGAGATTATGTATATATATATATATATATATATATATATATATATATAATATATATATATATATATATATTATATATATATATATATATATATATATATATATAATATATACAGTATATATACAGTATATACTGTAATATATGTATATATATTTATGTATATATATATATATATATATATATATATATATATATATATGTATATATATGTGTATGTATATATATAGGCATATATATTTATGTGTATATATATATATATATATATATATATATATATGGATATATATATATATATATATATATATATATATATATATAATATATATATATATATATATACATGTATATACAGTATATATATATAGTATATATATATATATATATATATATATATATATATATATATATATATATATATATATATATATATATCCAGACATTCGCTCTATATTATATAGGGGAAATACTACGTAGAAACGTTATAAATATATAAGATAAAAATTCAAAGTCAACTCTTCCGAAACACTTGAAGAATTAAAAAAAAAATGGAGGAAGGGGGTTGGAGTCAGTAATGGAGACAAGAGTGTTAGATCTGGAGAGGCGTTTCTAATATCACTGGATGGCTGGATTATACTGTCCTTCCAGAGCCATCCTTGCGTAAGACTCGTAGGAGAAAAAAGAGAAATAATATTCTCTTCCTACGACGACGACGGTGCTGGAGACGGATGGAGGAATAGAAATAGAAAGTAAAGAAGAGGTATAGAAGTGGGGGAAGGTAAGGAGAAGGGGATGAAAGTGGAGGAGAAAACGGTGATGATGATGTTGATGATGTTGCTGAGAAAGAGAATAGGTATAGAAGTGGTAAAGATGTGGACGATGATAGAAGAGAAAACGGTGATGATGATGATGATGATAATGAGAAAGAGAAAAGGTAAGGAGAAGGGGATGAAAGTGGAGGAGAAAACGGTGATGGTGATGATAATGAGAAAGAGAAGAGGTATAGAAGTGGTAAAGATGTAGACGATGATAGAAGAGAAAACGATGATGATGATGATGATGTTGCTGAGAAAGAGAAGAAGTTGAGAAGTGGTAAAGATGTAGACGATGATAGAAGAGAAAACGATGATGATGTTGCTGAGAAAGAGAAGAGGTATAGAAGTGGTAAAGATGTAGACGATGATAGAAGAGAAAACGATGATGATGATGATGATGGTAATGAGAAAGAGAAAAGGGAGGAGAAGGGGCAGAGGTACGATGAATGATTTGATAGAGGAGAAAACGGTGATGATGATGAGGATAATTATGAGAGGAGGTACAGAAGTAGGAAAGGTATAGAGGATGGGATGAAAGAGAAGGAAACGATGATGATGATCATGAGAAAGAGAAGGAAGAGTAGGACGATAATGGGGGAGAGAAGGAGGAGTATGATGATAATGAGAGAGAGAACGAAGAGTATGAGGATGATAAGAGAGAGAAGGAAGAATATGATAATAATGAGAGAGAGAAGGAGGAGTATGATGATAATGAGAGAGAGAACGAAGAGTATGAGGATAATGAGAGAGAGAGAAGGAAGAATATGATGATAATGAGAGAGAGAAGGAAGAGTAGGCCTATATTGGTAATGCGAGAGAATGAAGAGTATGATGATAAGGAGAGAGAGAAGAGAGGAGTATGATGATAATGAGAAAGAGAAGGAAGAGTAGGACGATAATGGGGGAGAGAAGGAGGAGTATGATGATAATGAGAGAGAGAACGAAGAGTATGAGGATGATAAGAGAGAGAAGGAAGAATATGATAATAATGAGAGAGAGAAGGAGGAGTATGATGATAATGAGAGAGAGAACGAAGAGTATGAGGATAATGAGAGAGAGAGAAGGAAGAATATGATGATAATGAGAGAGAGAAGGAAGAGTAGGCCTATAATGGTAATGCGAGAGAATGAAGAGTATGATGATAAGGAGAGAGAGAAGAGAGGAGTATGATGATAATGCGAGAGAGATGGAAGAGAATGATGATAATGAGGGAGAGAAGGAAGAGTATGATGATAATGAGAGAGAGAAGGAAGATTATGATGATAATGAGTGAGAGAAGGAAGAGTATGTTGTTGATGATGATAACGAGAAAGAGAAGGAAACGGTTGATAAGAAAGAATATGACGGAGATGATAATAATGAGAAAGAGAGGGAAGAAGATGAAAGGAAAGAAGGAATAATAGGAGGAAAGAAGTTAGGAGATGAGCACTATTGATCGTGATGAATAAAATTTAAAGTAATGCATGTGATGATGATGATGATGATAATGATGATGAAGAAGAAGGGGGTCGGGGTGTTGATGATATGAACTTAATGAGATTTTCACGAAGAGTTAAAATAATGACAGGTTATTTCCACCAACATTGTTATTGTGACTGTTAGATTCTGTACAACAGATTTTAAGTTTAGTTTGGATAATGTATTATTATTATTATTGTTGTTGTTGTTGTTGTTGTTGTTGTTGTTGTTGTTGTTAATAATAATAATAATAATAATAATAATAATAATAATAATAACTGAACATTTTACAAGCTACGGTTTCAGTTCGCCTTGTTGCTAACATATCTCTTCCTTTTGGAAGCTAATAGGTTTAGCTCTCTTCTTTGATTAAACCAAATTTTAATCTATTTTTTTTATTCGTTTTCTTCAGTTTTGGGCTAGAAAAGGGCACTAGGTTGCCTTATCCCTAAATATATCACTTTTTTTTTCATTCCTGTAAACTTAGATTTCTAATAGAACGTATCACATACATGAGTATATACAGACAAGTAAATGCATACAGGCACACATTCAACAACAACAAATGTAGCTGTTTCTAGGCCACTGCAGGACAAAGGCCTCAGACATGTCCTTAGTTTTGTCTGGGGTTTGGTCAATTTATCACAACGCTAGCCACAGCGAATTGGTGATGGTGGGAGTCTTTAGTCTGATCGGTCACATCAAACCAATCTAATATGGATGGCCCTGACTAGTATAGCTTTGCTGATCATGGTGTTACACAAACCATATCACTACGTTAAGGTATCCCCACTCAGAAAGTGCATACATAAATACATACACAAAAGCATGCATACATGCATACACATAAATGTATGTATGAATACATATAAATGCATACCCCCATAAACCTGTGTAAGTGCGATGTCAATGTGATACAAGTTTCCTGGACCGGGTTCGATTCCTAACCGATCACAAGCTATTGTCTTTGAGTGGTTCCGTCTTGAGGCTCTGATCCCGAGATCGATAAGAGAATCCACACATTAATGTATTAAAATATATGGCTTATATGAATATGGAAAACACGTCTAAATGTGCAAAATTTATCATAGGTATTTTCCATGCACCTAACAACTTCCAGAATCTGCTTCTGTAACGAAGCCGGTCTGTTGACTTTCATCAGTCAGTAACTAGACCTCCGGCTCTGGTCTCCAAAAGAAGAAGAAGAAGAAGAAGAAGAAGAAGAAGAAGTCAGAGCCGAAGTCGTTTGTCAGAACACACGAACGCACACTCTCATGATCTATGACATTTGGCTACTTTATTTTACTTTGAGGCGAGAGTTACGACAGAATCTCTTTAATTTTTTTTATTTTTTTTTTGTTTCGTAAAAGTGCGGTTTAGGCTATCCATTGAATGAAAGTCATTGATAAATATTTTAATTTTTGATTAAATGGTTATTAATTACTTCCCTATATGATAAAGAGCAAGTTTCTGGATATATATATATATATATATATATATATATATATATATATATATATATATATATATATATATATATATATACATATACTGTATATATATATATATGTATGTATGTATATACAGTACATATATAAATATAATATATATATAAACACCTTCCCTGTCACGCTCAGGGGAGAGGGAGTAGTCATACCCTAGTGAGAGGGTGTTTACTTCAAGAGGTACACTCGGAAACTACACATCCCACAAATTGTCGAACCAGCGGGTTGTAATTAGGAAAGGGGGAGGGGGTGGGAAGGGTTGAATCTGTGTGGTGTGGGTGTGTGCATATCTCTCTAAATATTTAGACATCTTTATTGACGGGTCGGGTACACTAGTATCTTATAAAACATTTTATTAAAATAGATAATAGATTTTTTTTATATAAATTACTGAATAATATTGTCTTTGAACATCGGATGTTGCACAAAATGTTTCTGATGTGAATCCGGCGATGTTCAGAACATCATTATCAACAACAAAGAGAAAAAAAAAAAGAGCATTAAAATAAGAATTAAAGCAGCTTGTTCACAAAACGACGGATGCAATTACCCCAAACCGTTTTTTGAAACGAGACATGATTCTTATATAGGGCAGCTGTTTACTAAGGTCAAATTATACTCAAGCTACGACAGGTTGAGACTTTCCTAGATTAGCGGATCTGCCCAAGTCCGTGGTCTGCCTTGTTTTGCAAGAAGCCTTCATGGCAATTCCACCCAAATAAAATGCCATATCCACTAGATTATCACTTTTCCCAAGGGTAGTTATATCGCCCGGGAAAGATCATATCTACTAGATTATCTATTTTCTATTATGGGGTTATGGTGGCCGATGTGGTAACGTCCCTGACTGGTGAACGCCAGACTGGGGATTGAGTCCCGCTCAAACTCATAAGTTCCTTTGGTAGCTGCAACCTCACCATTCATGTGAGCTAAGGATCATGGGTTTGGGGGAGCCTTTAGGTTTATCTTTTGAGTCATCAACACATTGCCTAGCCCTCCTTGGTCCTAGCTTGGGCGGAGAGAGGGCTTGGGCGCTGATCTTATGTATATATGGTCAGTCTGTAGGGCATTGTCTTGCTTGATAGAGCAATGTCACTGTCCCTTGCCTATGCCATTCATGAGCTTCCTTTAAACCTTTAATTGGCAGTACAAAATGTGGCAACAGTTTTAATCGACAAGTCTCAATCCTTTTTAGCTAAAGTATAATGTCTAGTAATGAAGAGCTTACACCAGTAGCAACGTGTGCGATGAGCACTAAGGTTTTAAAGGTTTAAAGGACGCTCATGAATGACAGAGGCAAGGTACAGTGACATTGCCCTATCGAGCAGGACAATGCCCTAGAGACTGACGATATATACATATGATTAGCGTCCAAGCAACCTCTCCACCCAAGCTAGGACCAAGGAGGGCCAGACAATGGCTGCTGATGACTCAGCGGATAGACCTATAGGCTCCCCCAAACCCCCATCCTTACCTCACAAGCATGGTTAGGATCAGCAACCAAAGAAACTAACGATTTTGAGCAGAATCCGAACCCCAGTTTGGCCTTACCACATCGGCCACCACAACCATATAAAAAATTCTTCATAATAATAATCCAAATGGATGAGTTGTTAAAGCTGTATTAGAGGGAATTTGTTGAAATATATCTGTCAACTTTCATAGTAAAATGATCTGTTATTGTTCAATTGAACATAAGATTTTTTATATTACAATAGTGAGTTTAGCAGTTCTGATGATGTCTTAATCGAAAGTAGAGTATTTGTCATCTTGAATATTGCCGTAAACATTAATAATGGATAGGGAAGTTTCTAAAGACATTAAAACAACTGCAATTATGTGTCTCTCTTAATCACTTTGAAACTAACAAAACCTTTTATCAGAAGGAACAACCACAAAACATAATTATAAACATTTATGTAAACAACAACAGCAATAACAATAGAAAATGCATCCATTCTTTGTTTCCTTTCCTCACTGGGGTATTTTCCCTGCTGGAGCCCCTGGGCTTATAGCATCCTGCTTTTCCAACTAGGGTTATAGCTTAGCATGTAATAATAATAATAATAATAATAATAATAATAATAATAATAATAATAATAATAGTCCACTGTAGGACAAAGGCCTCATCTGGGGTTTGGTCAGTTTTCATCATCACGCTAGCCAGAACGGATTGGCGATGGTGGGAGACTTGTCTGATCTCACAGCAAACCAGCCTAGCACAGGTGGCTCTAGCTAGTACAGTTTTTCTGATTATGGCGATACACAAACCATTTCACCACACTAAGGTATCTCCCTCAGAAAGGAGTGTATATATATATATATATATATATATATATATATAGTAAACCAAAAAATCTCAGATTTACTGGCTAAAACCAAAAGCAAAAACCCTCTACAAAAATTAAACCAAGGAAGAAGTTTGACAACAAGGCGGGAGGTGGGGGGGAGGGGAGTTGTTATAGGCTAAATTAGCGTGTATCTACATAAAGCTCCGTCCCTATTCCTCCCTCACTCCCTATCTACCTCCCTCTAACTCCCTCCCTCCCTCCACAAGGCATGGTGGTAGTTTAGAGGGTGGGTGATAGAGTTAGTGGATGCTGAGCAATATTTCAACCTCTAATGCTACCAGATGGCCCCTGTACCCCTACCCCATCTTCCTCTCCCTCCCCCTCCCGCCTCCCCCTCCCTCCTCCTCTCCCTCCCTCCAGAGGGAATGAGGTTTGGATCCATGTGCGGTTTTAAATTTACTTTATGGTTGCTCATATTTAGGTCACTGTTTGACTGCAGAGAGAGAGAGAGAGAGAGAGAGAGAGAGAGAGAGAGAGAGAGAGAGAGAGAGAAGAGAGAGAGAGAGAGAGGGGATGCAAATGGAGAGATACAAAAGAGAAAGAGGAACCGTTAGAAAGATTTGATAGTTTATTCAAAAGTTTAAGGTGTTTTAATCACAAAGAGAAAGCGAGAACTCTCTCTTATCTGTATTCTTGTTGGCAAATTAAAGCTCCCATTTCAACGTAATTTCTATTAAGTCATGTGTACTATTCTTATTTATTATTTATTTAACTGTTATTACTGTTGAACAAAAGACATTACGTTACCACAGTCGCCTAAACGTTGAACAGGCTAACATAAGTCTCTCTTTTTAGTTTATATATGAAAGATCTGTTTTAATGTTACTTTTTTTTTTGAAATATGTAATTTTAACGGTTCATCACTTTTCGTACAGTTTATTTATCTCCTCATTTCTTTTCCTCATTAGGCTGTTTTTTCTTTCCTGTTGGGGCCATTTGGCTTATAGCATCCTGCTTTTCCAACTAGGGTTGTAACTGAGCTAATAATAATAAAAATAATGATAATAATAATAATAGTAATAATAATAATAATAATAATAATAATAATAATAAACGCTAGATTATGAGCCTAGGTGCGGACAGAGATTGTGTGATCTTACTGTAGCCCTAGGGATAAATGTGAGCCTAATGTCAGTGTATGTAATTAGTCTGACAACCCATTTACCTCATAAAGTTTAGGAACCGCATAATCAGATATAAAATTGACCATTGTTATTGTTGTTATTATAACAAGCCACTGCACTGTGTTCAGTGGCTACTTTCTTCTTGGTAAGGGTAGAAGAGACTATGTAGCTATGATAAGCAGCTCTTCTAGGAGGACACTCCAAAATCAAACCATTGTTCTAGATCTAGTCTTGGGTAGTGCCTTGGGTTAGAGTTCTCTTGCTTGAGGGTACACTCGGGCACACTATTCTATCTAATTACTCTTCCCATTGTTTTTTTTTTTTAAAGTTTTTATAGTTTACATAGGAAATATTTATTTTAATGTTGTTACTGATCTAAAATATTTTATTTTTCCTTTTTTCCTTTCCTCACTGGGCTATTTTCCCTGTTGGGCCCCCTGGGCTTATATCATCCTGCTTTTTCCAACTAGGGTTGTAGCTTAGCAAATGATGATGATAATAATAATAATAATAATAATAATAATAATAATATAAAAGCAGGATGCTACAGAAGCTCAAATGCTCCAATAGTTTCGGAAAACGGCCCAATGTGGGAATTGTATGAAGTAGAGGATAAAGTTATTAGAGAGAGAGACTTAATTAATATAAATTAAGATGGATAATATCTTGATAAGGGTAGAAGAGACTCTTTAGCTATTGTCAGTATCTCTTCCAGGAGAAGGACGTTCCAAAATCAAGCCATTGTTCGTTAATCTTACGTAGTTCCAAACCTCTGTACCATGGTCTTCCACTGTCTTGGGTTAGAGTTTTCTTGCTTGAGGGTACACTCAGACAGTCCATTCTCTCTTCATTGCGACTGATCTTAAAATATCTTACTAATCTTAAGACATTTTATATTGTTATTACTTATAGTCTATATAGTTTATTCCTTTCTTTTCCTCACTGGGCTATTTTCCCAAATTGGAGCCCCGGGCTTATAGTATCCTGTTTTTTCAACTAGGGTTGCAGCTTAGCAAGCAATGCCAATAATAATAGTAGATGAACAATGAAAAGAAATTCCTGTCAAATTTTAGTAGGACTAGGCCTATCAACCATGTCAGAAGGTTAGCTCCTCTGTAGTGTTCTCTTGCTTGAGGTAACACTCGAGCACACTATTCTATTTGGTTTCTCTTACTCTTGTTTTGTTATAGTAAATATTTATTTAGATGATGTAACTGTTCTTAAAATATTTCATTTTTCCTTGTTTCCTTTCCTCATTGGACTATTTTCCCTGTTGGGGCCCCTGAGCTTATAACATTCCTGCTTTTTCAACTAGGGTTGTAGTTTAGCAATTAATAATAATAATAATAATAATAATAATAATAATAATAATAATAATATAAAGGGAATATCTCTCCTCGTTTTCGATTTTATTTTTTTCTTAATAACCGAGAAATATTCGAGCCAAGAGATTGGATTCAGCTCCCCGTGGCCCAAAGTTCAATATAACGAACCCAAGCACATGTATTTACACGCTGACAAAGATGAAATGAACTGATTTTTTTTTTTCGATTCATGATTTGAAACTCAAGTCAATTCGTGCATATGGCCTTTTTCGATTACTTCTCTTTTTCCATTGTTGAGGACAAAAAATCTTTGCAGTTTCAATCACACTTGTTCCCGTCAAATAATGGAAACAAAATATAAAAAATGAGAATATTCTTGACGTCTTCGTTCGTATTTTGGTAAGGGTAGAATAAAAAAGAATAGTCAATTATAGGTCTTGATATTGGAAATATTTATAAAAATGGGTTAATATAACACAAGAAGTCTCTCTCTCTCTCTCTCTCTCTCTCTCTCTCTCTCTCTCTCTCTCTCTCTCTCTCTCTCTCTCGTTTCACACCGAACCAAGGGAATACGATGTATTATTTTATATGCACCTATATTCTATTCTTAAAATCACCATCACAGTGAAACCTCATATATATGCTAATTCTCATCTCATTGCCCGTTTCACAACTTGGTGTTTCTTTCATGGCTTGTCCTCGCCATATATCCTCATAATAATTCTTCCTATTGTCAAATTAACTCATAAATCTTCATATAGCCAAATGAACCACGGAAAGACCGTCCGGCCTGGACACCTATTCAACCAATTATTATTACTATTATTAAATGCTAAGCTACAACCCTAGTTGGAAAAGCAGGATGCTATAAGCCCAGGGGCCCCAACAGGGAAAATAGCTCAGTGAGGAAAGGAAACAAGGAAAAATAAAATATTTTAAGAATAGTAACAACATTAAAATAAATATTTCCTATATAAACGATAAAAACTTCAACAAAACAAGAGAAAGAGAAATTAGATAGAACAGTGTGCCTGAGTGTACCCTCAAGCAAGAGAACTCTAACCCAAGACAGTGGAAGGCCATAGTACAGAGGCTATAGCACTACCCAAGACTAGAGAACAATGGTTTGATTTTGGAGTGTCCTTCTCCTAGAAGAGCTGCTTACCATAGCTAAAGAGTCTCTTCTACCCTTACCAAGAGGAAAGTAGCCACTGAACAATTACATTGCCGTAGTTAACCCCTTGGGTGAAGAAGAATTGTTTAGTAATCTCAGTGTTGTCAGGTGTATGAGGACAGAGGAGAATCTGTAAAGAATAGGCCAGACTATTCGGTGTCTGTGTAGGCAAAGGGAAAGAACCCTAACCAGAGAGAAGGATCCAATATGGTACTGTCTGGCTTTGTCATTTCTTTACCTATTAGCTGAATGGAGAGAGACGGTAGTCCCAGTCTTTTCTCGTTTAATTTTAGGACATTTGGTTATATAAGTATCGGTTTAAATTCCAAGTATTTTGTTTATATAAAAGTTTGTTTTGATATTTTGAACGCCATCTCAAATGGGAAGAACATTTATTACATTCAAGGTCTTTTAGACCATTAGGCCTACGTAGCCTCTGTACCATGGTCTTCCACTGTCTAGGGTTAGAGTTCTCTTGCTTGAGGGTACACTCGGACACACTGTTCTATCCAATTTCTCTTCCTCTTGTTTTGTTAAAGTATTTATAGTTTATATAGAAAATATCTATTTTAATGTTACTGTTTTAAGATATTTAATTTTTCTTTGTTTCCTTTCCTTACTGGGCTATTTTCCCTGTTGGGGCCCTTGGGCTTATAGCATCTTGCTTTTCCAACTAGGGTTGTAGCTTAGCAATTTATAATAATAATAATAATAATACTGTAATTTGGTTGGTTGCTTGATGCGCTCTCTCCAATGTCTTCTATCAGCCATCCTCTTCCACCAAACCTTTTCTCTCCACATCATCATATTCACCATATCTCGCCATCTAATTATTTGAGCTTTTAAATCAGATTTGCTTATTCTTATTAGACACTTAATTAAATTGAATCGTTTCTTAATTCCCACAAGAATTCCATAATTGTTTTAATATTCTGTCCATATTAATTATCACCCGTCTTTTCATCTAAACTTTAGTATATATATTTTATTTGTAAACCATAGGGAAATCGAAAACTATCTGTACTAAGTAGATATTTGGGATGTGCCTTTATGAAGACAATAATGGAACAAGTAGACCTAGGTCTAGGCTTGATAAAGTTTACGCCTTTTATCAGATAACCGTAGTCTTTTTTTCCGGTTGACTGTAAGACTTCGATTATGTATCACCCTCTTTCTGTTATAATAATCATAACTATTTAGTCTAACGACATGCCATACTGAAACAGTATTATTATTATTATTATTACTTGCTAAGCTACAACCCTAGTTGGAAAAGCAGGATGCTATATAAAACGGGGAAAATAGCCCAGTGAGGAAAAGAAACTAAGATAAAGATATTTTAAGAAGAACGACAAGATTAGAATTAATATCTCCTATATAGACTATAAAAACTTCAACAAAACAAGAGAAGAGAAATAAGATGATCATCCAAGAGTCTTCGATATTCCTGCGCATGTCTGAGAATATTTATTTCATTTCACAGATACTGCATTAACATTTGTTGAGTAGAGTCGTGTTTTGTGTGCACTTTAACACTACTGTTTTTGCAGAGTTTTTCCTCTTTACCATAACTATGAACTCTGTATTTAGAGTTGGAAATATAATAGGATTACAGTCACAAGATACTCTTGCTTACATAATTTGTCCAAATTGTTCATTAGTGTTCCAGTATCCCTCAAACAATTATTAAACAGTCTTGATAAAATTAGAGGTAAGGTACTCCCATTTAAGATGCTATCAACCCTTCCGTGGAAATTACCAGAGATGTCTTTCTGTAAATATTTTGTGTTAAAAAAATCATGACTGAATTAGATGTTAGGTCTCTTTTTATGGAACATGTTGAAGAACATTAGGAATCAACTTTTATATATACCGATGGCTCCAAATCCGATGCTGGCGTTGGATTTGGAGTATATATTAGTTCTTTTAACTGTAGAGGGGTACTTCCTCCGATGTTTTCCATATTTACTTAGGAATTATATGGCATACTAACCGCTATTGATAAAATAGCGTTAAAAGGGGAGAGATATTTTACCATTTATAGTGATTCAAGAAGTGTCCTTCAAGCTTTAGGTTTTAATTCTAGTAACTCTTTAGTTTTAAAGATTTTAGAGTGGCTTTTAATTATTGGCCTAATAGGTATAACAGTTCGATTTTGCTGGGTTCCGCGTGTGCCGGGAAATAAATGAGGAGGCAGATTCACTGGCAAAGAGTGCTGCAGCAGAGTTGCTACCAAGAAGGTCTCCCATTCTTTGTGATGATTTTTTACCAGCAAATAAGAATTTTATTTATAAGAATTGGCAACAGCATTGGGATAGTTTAAGTGAAAATGAACGAGAGAAATTGCGATTGGTATATCCCCTTGGACGTATAATGGGATGCCCTGAAAATGGGAGACTACTCTTTGTCGTCTCCGCATTGGTCACATCGGGATGACACGCGAGTTTCTGCTGGCTGGCCAACACCTACCATATTGCTACGGCTGTTTGATACCCGTGACAGTGAGGCATTTGTTGACTGAATGCCCCACTTATAGCAATGAAGGGAATAGATATATGTTTGTGGCTCGTGGTGAAGATGGCAGGTTCATCCTTGCCAAGATCATTGGACATGATGTGTCATACAAGGCCAGTGGCATTTTTAAATTTATATCAGAAGCAGGTCTTCTTAATGCTATTTAACTTTTATAACATAATTACTTCTCTGATTTTAATTGAATATTCTTTTAATCTTTATTTGTAATAAATGATATCGGCGTTAATGACCTTCGATGTCAGGATGCCAGAGAACTTCAAATCAATCAATCTTGATAAAAATCTAAGCTTTCAGAGCTTCAACGTAAACAACCTACCAATATGGCGTCACTTATGAGCATGGAGACCGCTCGTCGGGAAGCACATTTCTATGCTATGCATATCTATGGTGTAGAAGTTGCCAGGTAATGAATTAATGTTTACATCTCGGTTCACCGTTTGGTCCAGAAGTCAGTGCAATTTTGAAGTTTTTATCAAATATAGCGTAACGTGTGTGCTGGTAATTCTCGATTATCGGTCCGTGAATACGTATTGTATACGGCAAATTACTATAGGTGAAGAAGAACGAAGCCAAACGACTACAGCCTTCAAAATTCATTCGTGGACGTGTATAGGCTACAGGATATTTAGGTAAGTGGTGTTTAAATAATTTTACAGTAGTAAGATATTTTTATAATTTCAGTTTGTTGGACATGGAAAATGTTGTGGTTAATGCTGGACTCTTAATATTGGTCATAAATAGCACCCCTTCATATGTTAAGCCTATCAGTTCTGTTAAAACCCTTCTTTGCGGTTTGCGAAAATTATGATTTATTACGTAGCCGTTATTTTTACGCCATTCTTAATTTGAGTGGGATGGTATTACCCAATTCGTAAGGAAATAATGGAATAGAGTTAGTTTTGTGTTTGTCTTTACTATTAATGGGTAATATATACACCAGTCTTAATGATCAGCCTACATGGAGAATTATAAGAAGGGAGGTTATAGCCTACATGGAGAATTATAAGAAGGGAGGTTATAGCCTACGTGGAGAATTATAAGAAGGGAGGTTATAGCCTACATGGAGAATTATAAGAAGGGAGGTTATAGCCTACGTGGAGAATTATAAGAAGGGAGGTTAATGCGATCAGATAAAGAGGTATATTTATACACCAATCGTAACAGTTAAAGGAAGCTATTTTTATGTCAGTGGAAACAGTAAAGTATAAATACTTTTACGACGGTTATAACAATTAACTATTGGTATTTTCATTCGTAATAATTTAAAAATGTGATTTGGTTGCAAATTAACATCGACTCTGACGGTTAAAAGGATACTTTTTAGCATGTTAAAGCGATTATAAGGTTAATTTTTACCAGTTTTAACATTAAAGAGGGCCTGTTTCCACATATTGAGGTTATTATGAAGCTTTTGTGACAGCAGTTCTAATAGTGGAGGGGCGGCTGTTTTTAAAACCTATCGTAACGGTCTCGAAGGCATATTCACTTTTAAAATATTCATCATCATCATCTCCTCCTACGCCTATTGACGCAAAGGGCCTCTGTTAGTTTTCGCCAATCGTCTCTATCTTGAACTTTTAAATCAATGATTTTTCATTCATCATCTAC
>NC_090731.1:154492099-154542099 GCF_036898095.1 Palaemon carinicauda
TTTGAATTTATTCATACATTTGAATGTATTCATACATTTGAATAAATTCAAATGTATTAATACATTCAAGTGTATGAATAAATTCAAATGTATTGCTATTCCAAATGTATGAATAAATTTAAATTTGATGAAAAAATTAAAATTTATAAATAAATTCAAGATATGAATAGATTCAAGTTTATAAAAAAATTCAAATTTATGAATGAATTGTAATGTATGAATAAATTCAGATGTATTGATAAATTCAAATGCATTAATAAACTCAAATGTATGAATAAATTCAATTGTATGAATGCATTCAATGTATGAATGAATTACAATGTATGAATAAATTACAATATATGGATAATTTCAAATGTATTGATAAATTAGAATGAATGAATAAATTCGAATGTATGAATAAATTAGAAAATATAAATAAATTCAAATGAATTGATAAATCCAAATGTATGGATGAATTCGGATGTATAAATAAATTTACATTTGTTGATAATTTAAAATTTTATGAATAATTTCAAATATACTGTTTATTTCAAATGTATGAATAAATTTAAATGTATCAATAAATTCAAATGTATTGATAAATTCAAATGTATGAATAAATTATATTATATGAATACATTCCAAGGTATTGATAAATTCCAATATGAATAAATTACAATGTATGAATAAATTCAAATATATTGATAACTTGAAATGTATGAATGAATTGAAATGTATGAATGAATTTAAATGTGTGATATATTCAAATCTATTAATAAATTCAAATATATTGAAAAATTCAAATGAATTGATAAATTCAAATGTATGAATAAGTTCAAATGTATTGATATATTAAAATGTTAGAATAAATTCAAATGTGTAATTGAATTCAAATGTGTTGAAGAATTAGAATGTATGAGTTAGTTAAAATGTATAAGTAAATTTAGATTTATGAATATATTGAAATATATTGATAAATTCAAATGTATGAATTAATTTCAAATGCATTGATAACTTAAAATGTTTGAATAAATTCAAATGAATTGATAGATTCAATAGTATGAATAAATTTATATATATATATATGAATAAATTCAAATTTATCGATAAATTAAAATTTATCAATAAATTCGAATTTATTCACACATTTGATTTTGTTCATAAATTTTTATTCATTCATAAATTTGAATTAATAAATATATTAAATTTATTAAAAAAGTATTGAATATATTCACACATTTGAATTTATTCACACATTTGAATTTATCAATACATTTGAATTTATTCATACATTTTCATATATTCTTACATTTGAATTTATTCATACATTTGAATTTATTCACTTGGATTTGCCCGTACATTGGAATTTATTCACACATTTGAATTTATCAATACATTTGAATTTATCAATTCTTTTGAATTTATTCATTCATTCTAATTTATCAGTACATTTGAATTTAAACTTTTGAAATTATTCATACATTTGAATTTATTCACACATTTGCAATTTACTCCTACATTTGAATTTATTCATACATTTGAATTATTCATACATTTGAATTTATCGATATATTGAATTTACTCATACATTTGAATTTATCAATTCAATTCAATTTATCAATACATTTGAATTTATTCATAAATTTGAATTTATACATTCAAATTTGTTCATACATTTTAATTCATCAATACATTTGAATTTTTTATACGTTGTAATTTATTCGTACATTGGAATTTATTCACACATTCGAATATATCAATATATTTGAATTCATCCATATGTATGAATTTATTCATATGTTTGAATTAATCAGTACACTTGAAATTATTCACAAATTTGAATTTATTCATGCATTTGGATTTATCAATACATTTGAATTTATTCATTCTCTCATTGTAATTTATCAATACATTTGAATTTATTCATACATTATAATTTATTCAAACATTGGAATTATCAATACCTCTGAATTTATTCATACATTTGAATTTATTCATAAATTTCAATTCATTCATGCATTTGAGTTTATTCATACATTTGAATTTATTCATACATTTGAATGTATTCATACACTTAAATAAATTCAAATGTATGAATAAATTCAAGTGTATGAATAAATTTAAATTTGACTAAATTTAAATTTATGAAAAACTCAAATTTATGAATAAATTCAAAATATGAATAGATTCAAGTTTATGAAAAAATTCAAATTTATGAATGTATTGTAATAAGTTATGTATTGATAAATTCAAATGCATTGATATATTCAAATGTATGAATAAATACAAATATATGAATAAATTCCTATGCATTGATAAATTCCAATGTATGAATAAATTACAATGTATGAATAAATTAGAATGTATTGAAAATTAAAATGTATGAATAAACTTAAATGTATGAGTAAAATCAAATGCATTAATAAACTCAAATGTATGAATAAATTCAAATGTGTGAATGTATTCAATCTATGAATATATTACACTGTATGAATAAATTACAATATATGGATCATTTCAAATGTGTTGATAAATTAGAATGAATGAATAAATTCCAATGTATGAATAAATTCAAATGTATAAATAGATTCAAATGAATTGATAAATCCAAATGTATGGATGAATTCGAATGTATGAATAAATTTAAATTTGTTTATAAATTCAAATTTTATGAATAATTTCAAATATATTGATTATTTCAAATGTATGAATAAATTCAAATGTATCGATAAATTCAAATGTATTGATAAATTCATATGTATGAATAAATTATATTATATGAATACATTCCAAAGTATTGATGAATTTCAATATGAATAAATTACAATGTATGAATAAATTCAAATATATTGATAACTTGAAATGTATGAATGAATTTAAATGTGTGATATATTCAAATCTATGAATAAATTCAAATTCAAATGTATTGAAAAATTCAAATGAATTGATAAATTCAAATGTATGAATAAATTCAAATGTATTGATATATTAAAATATAAGAATAAATTTAAATGTGTAATTGAATTCAAATGTGTTGAAGAATTAGAATGTATGAGTTAGTTAAAATGTGTATAAGTAAATTTAGATTTATGAATATATTAAAATATATTGATAAATTCAAATGTATGAATTAATTTCAAATGCATTGAAAAATCAAAATTTATGAATAAATTCAAATGTATGATTAAATTAAAATGTATTGATAGATTGAAAAGTATGAATAAATTTATAATTTTGAATAAATTCAAATTTATCAATAAATTCGAATTCATTCATACATTTGAATTTGTTCATAAATTTTTATTTATTCATACATTTGAATTTATCAATATATTAAATTTATTCAAAAAGTATTGAATATAATCACACATTTGAATTTATTCACACATTTGAATTTATCAATATATTTGAATTTATTCATACACTTTGATATATTCATACATTTGAATTTATTCATACATTTGAATTTATCAATACATTTGAATTTATTCATACATTTTAATTTATCCATACATTTTAATTTTTTCATACATTTAAATGTCAATAAATTTTAATTTAGTCATACTTTTGAATTCATTCATACATTTGAATTTATTCATACATTTAAATTTATTCATTTGGATTTACCCTTACATTGGAATTTATTCACACATTTGAATTTATCAATACATTTGAATTTATCAATTCTTTTGAATTTATTCATAATTTTGTATATATTGATTCACTTAAGTTTATTCATACATTTGAATTTTTTCATTCTTTCTACTTTATCACTACATTTGAATTTATACTTTTGAAGTTATTCATACATTTGAATTTATTCACACATTTGAACTTTATTCATACATTTGCATTTATTCATACATTTGAATTTATTCATACATTTGAATTTATCGATATATTGAATTTACTCATACATTTGAATTTATCAATTCAATTAAATTTATCAATACATTTGATTTTATTCATAAATTTGAATTTATACATCCATTTAAATTTATTCATACATTTTAATTTTTCAATACAATTGAATTTTTTCATACGTTGTAATTTATTCGTACATTGGAATTTATTCACACATTCGAAGTTATCAATACATTTGAATTCATCCATACGTTTGAATTTATTTTTATGTTTGAATTAATCAGTACATTTGAAATTATTCATACATTTTAATTTATTCATGCATTTGGATTTATCAACACATTTGAATTTATTCATTCTTTCATTGTAATTTATCAATACATTTGAATTTATTCTTACATTATAATTTATTCAAGCATTGGAATTATCAATACCTTGGAATTTATTCATATATTTGAATTTATCCACAAATTTCAATTCATTCATGCATTTGAGTTTATTCATGCATTTGAATGTATTCATACATTTGAATAAATTCAAATGTATGAATAAATTCAAGTGTATGAATAAATTAAAATTATTGATATTCCAAATGTATGAATAAAACTAAATTTGACTAAATTTAAATTTATGAAAAAATTCAAATTTATAAATAAATTAAAAATATGAATAGGTTCAAGTTTATGAAAAAATCAAATTTATGAATGAATTGTAATAAATTATATATTGATAAATTCAAATGCATCGATATATTCAAATGTATGAATAAATACAAATATATGAATAAATTCCTAGGTATTGATAAATTCCAATGTATGAATAAATTACAATGTATGAATAAATTACAATGTATGAATAAATTAAAATGTATTGAAAATTAAAATGTATGAATAAATTCAAATGTATGAATAAACTTAAATGTATGAATAAACTCAAATGCATGAATAGACTCAAATGTATGAATAAATTCAAATGAATGACTGTATTCAATATATGAATAAATTACAATGTATGAATAAATTACAATATATGGATAATTTCAAATGTATTGATAAATTAGAATGAATGAATAAACTCCAATGTATAAATAAATTCAAATGTATAAATAAATTCAAATGAATTGATAAATCCAAATGTATGGATGAATTCGAATGTATGAATAAATTTAAATTTGTTGATAGATTCAAATTTTATGAATAATTTCAAATATATTGATTAATTCAAATGTATAAATAAATTATATGAATACATTCCAAGGTATTGATAAATTCCAATATGAATAAATTACAATGTATGAATAAATTCAAATATATTGATAACTTGAAATGTATGAATGAATTGAAATGTATGAATAAATTTAAATGTGTGATATATTCAAATCTATGAATAAATTCAAATGTATTGAAAAATTCAAATGAATTGATAAATTCAAATGAATTGATAAATTCAAATGTATGAATAAATTCAAATATATTGATATATTAAAATTTAAGAATAAATTCATATGTGTAATTGAATACAAATGTGTTGAAGAATTAGATAGTATGAGTAAGTTAAAATGTATAAGTAAATTTAGATTTATGAATATATTAAAATATATTGATAAATTCAAATATATGAATTAATTTCAAATGCATTGATAATTTAAAATGTATGAATAAATTCAAATGTATGAATAAATTAAAATATATTGATAGATTCAAAAGTATGAATAAATTTATATTATGAATAAATTAAGATTTATCAATAAATTTGAATTTATTTATACATATGAATTTGTTCATAAATTTTGATTTATTCATACATTTGAATTTATCAATATATTAGATTTATTAAAAAAGTATTGAATTTATTCATACATTCTAATTTATCAATACAATTGAATTTATCCATACTTTTTAATTGATTTATACATTCGAATTTATGAAATCATTTGAATTTATCAATACATATGAATTTATTCATACATTTGAATTTATTCATAATTTGTTATTTATTCATACATTGGAATCTATCAATAACTTGTAATATATTCATACATTTGAATTATTTCCTACATTTGAATTTATCAATGCATATGAATTAATCAATACATTTGAAATTATTCATAAATTAGAATTTATTTATAAATTTTTAATATATTCGTAGGTTTAAATTTTCTCATACATTTGAATTTATTAATACAATTGGATTTATCAATACATTGGAATTTGTCAATACCTTGGAATTTATTCATATATTGGAATTTATTCATACATTTGAATTTATTCATAAATTTTAATTTCTTCATATATTTGAATTGATCAAACATTTGAATTTATTCATACATTTGAATTTATTCATACATTTGAATTTATCAATACATTTGAATTTATTAATGTTTGAATTAATCAGTATATTAAAATTATTCATACATTGCAATTTATATATACATTGGAATTTGTCAATACATTGGAATTTTTTCATACGTTTTAATTTATTCGTACATTTGAATTTATTTATAAATATTAATATCTTCATATATTCGAAATTATCAACATTTGAATTTATTCATACATTTGAATTTATTTATACATATGAATTTATCAATACATTTGAATTTATTCATACGTTAGAATTAATCTGTACATTTAAAGTTAATCATGAATTTGAAATTATTCATAAATTTTGCTTGTATTCATACATTTAAATTTTTTCATGTGTTAGGATTTGTCAATACATTTGAATTCACATTCATACGTTTAAATTTGTTCAAACATGGAATTTATACATACATTTGAATTTATGAATTTATTTGAATTTTTTAATACATTCTAATTTATTCATAAATTTTTATTCATTTATGCATTGGGATTTATCAATACATTTGAATTTATTCATATATTGGAATTATCAATACCTTGGAATTTATTCATACATTTTGAATTTATTCATGAATATTCAAATGTATGAATAAATTCAAATGTATTGATATCCAAATGTATGAATGAATTTGAATTTATGAATAAATTTGAATTTATGGAAAAATTAAAATATATGTAAGAATAAAATTTAAGAACAAATTAAATTTTATGAATGAATTAAATTTATGAATGTATTTAAATGTATGAATAAATTCAGATGTATTGATAAGTTCAAATGAATTGATAAATTCTAATGTATGAATAAATTACAATGTATGAATAAATTCCAATGTATGAATAAATAACAATATATGAATAAAATCAAATGTATTGATAAATTAGAATGTATGAATAAACTCAAATGTATGAATTAAATCAAATGTATGAATAAACTCAAATGTATAAGTAAATTCAAATTTACAAATAAATTCAAATGTTTGATAAATTCAAATACGTGAATAAATTCAAATGTATGAATAAATTCAGATGTATGGATAAATTCAATGCATGAATGAATTACAATGTATGAATAAATTACAATATGTGAATAATTTCAAATGTATTGATAAATTAGAATAAATGAATAATTTCAAATTTATGAATATATTCATATGAATTAATAAATTCAAATGTATGAATGAATTCAAATGTATTGATGAATCCAAATTTATGGATGAATTCGAATGTATGAATTTCATTTGAATTTGTTGATGAATTCTAAATTTATGAATAATTTCTAATATAATGATTCATTCAAATGTATGAATAAATTCAAAAGTATTGATAAATTATAATGTATTATATTCAAATGTATCTATCAATTCAAATGTATTGATAAATTCAAATATATGAATTCATTCCAAGGTATTGATAAATAAAAATATGAATAAATTATGATGTATGAATAAATTCAAATATATCAATGAATTAAAATGTATGGATATATTCAAATCTATGAATAAATTCAAATGTATAGAAATATTCAAATGAATTGATAAATTCAAATGTATGAATAAATTCAAATGTATTGATATATTAAAATGTAAGAATAAATTCCAATGTGTAATTGAATTCAGATGTGTTTGAGAATTAGAATATGTAAGTTAAATGTATAAGTAAATTTAGATTTATGAATATATTAAAATATATTGATAAATTCAAATGTATGAATTAATTTCAAATGCATTGATAAATTAAAATGTATGAATAAATTAAAATGTATGAATAAATTTAAATGTATTGATAGATTCAAAAGTATGAATAAATTTATATATATGAATAAATTCAAATTTATCGATACATTAAAATTGATCTATAAATTCGAATTTATTCATACATTTGAATTTGTTCATAAATTTTTATTTATTCATACATTTGAATTAATCAATATATCAAATTTATTAAAAAAAGTATTGAATATATTCACACATTTGAATTTATTCATACATTTGAATTTATTCATACATTTGAATTTATCAATACATTTGAATTTGTTCATTCATTTGAATTTATCCATACATTTGATTGTAGTCATACATTTAAATGTCAATAAATTTTAATTTATTCATACTTTTGAATTTATCGATAATTTTGAATTTGCTCATACATTTGAATTTATCCATACATTTGAATTTATTCATACATTTGAATTTATTCATTTGGATTTACCCTTATATTTGAATTTATTCACACATTTGAATTTATTAATACATTTGAATTTATTCATTCATTTTATTTTATCAGTACATTTGAATTTTTACTTATGAAATTTTGCATACATTTGAATTTATTCACTCATTTGAAATTTACTCATACATTTGCATTTATTCATACCTTTGAATTTATTCATACATTTGAATTTATCAATATATTGAATTTACTCATACATTTAAATTTATTGATATATTGAATTTACTCATACATTTGAATTTAACAATTCAATTAAATTTATCAATACATTTGAATTTATCCATAAATTTGAATTTATTCATACATTTAAATTTATTCATACATTTTAATTCATCGATACATTTGAATTTTTTCATACATTTTAAATCATCGATACATTTGAATTTTTTCATACGTTGTAATTTATTCAACATTGGAATTTATTCACACATTCGAATTTATCAATAGATTTGAATTCATTAATACGTTTGAATTTATTCATAAATTTGAATTTATTCATGCATTTGCATTAGAATTTATTAATTCTTTCATTGTAATTTATCAATACATTTGAATTTATTCAAACAATGGAATTATCAATACCTCGGAAATTATTCATACATTTGAATTTATTCATAAATTCCAATTCATTCATGCATTTGAGTTTATTCATGCATTTGAATTTATTCATACATTTGAATGTATTCATACATTTGAATAAATTCAAATGTATGAATAAATTCAAATGTATGAATAAATTTAAATGTATTGGTATTCCAAATGTATGAATAAATTTAAATTTGACTAAATTTAAATTTATGAAAAAACTTAAATTTATGAATAAATTCAATATATGAATAGATTCAAGTTTATGAAAAAATTCAAATTTATGAATGAATTGTAATAAATTATGTATTGATAAATTCAAATGTATCGATATATTCAAATGTATGAATAAATACAAATATATGAATAAATTCCTAGGTATTGATAAATTGCAATGTATGAATAAATTACAATGAACGAATAAATTAAAATTATTGAAAATTAAATGAATTCAAATGTATGAATAAACTCAAATGTATGAATAAACTCAAATGCATTAATAAACTCAAATGTATGAATAAATTCAAATGTGAATGTATTCAATGTATGAATAAATTACACTGTATGAATAAATCACAATATATGGATAATTTAAAATGTATTGATAAATTAGAATGAATGAATAAATTCCAATGTATGCATAAATTCAAATATATAAATAAATTCAAATGAATTGATAAATCCAAATGTGTGGATGAATTCGAATGTATGAATAAATTTAAATTTGTTGATAAATTCAAATTTTATGAATAATTTCAAATGTATCAATAAATTCTAATGTATTGATAAATTCAAATGTATGAATGAATTATATTATATGAATACATTCCAAGGTATTGATAAATTCCAATATGAATAAATTCCAATATGAGTAGATTCAAATATATTGATAACTTGAAATGTATGAATGAATTGAAATGTAGGAATGAATTTAAATGTGTGATATATTCAAATCTATGAATAAATTCGAATGTAATGAAAAATTCAAGTGAATTGATAAATTCAAATGTATGAATAAATTCAAATGTATTGGTATATTTAAATGTAAGAATAAATTCAAATGTGTAATTGAATTCAAATGTTTTGAAGAATTAGAATGTATGAGTTAGTTAAAATGTATAAGTAAATTTAGATTTATGAATATATTAAAATATATTGATAAATTCAAATGTATGAATTAATTTCAAATGCATTGATAAATTTAAATGTATGAATAAATTCAAATGTATGAATAAATTAAAATGTATTGATAGATTGAAAAGTATGAATAAATTTATAATTTTGAATAAATTCAAACTTATCAATAAATTAAAATTTATCAATAAATTCGAATTCATTCATACATTTGAATTTGTTAATAAATTTTTATTTATTCATACATTTAAATTTATCAATATATTAAATTTATACAAAAAGTATTGAATATATTCACACATTTGAATTTATCAATACATTTGAATTTATTCATACATTTCAGTATATTCATACATTTGAATTTATCAATACATTTGAATTTATTCATTTGGATTTACCCTTACATTGGAATTTATTCACACATTTGAATTTATCAATTCTTTTGAATTTATTCATACATTTAAGTTTATTCATACTTTTGAATTTATTCATTCATTCTAATTTATCAGTACATTTCAATTTATACTTCTTAAATTATTCATACATTTGAATTTATTCACACATTTGAAATTTATTCATACATTTGCATTTATTCATGCATTTTAATTTATTCATACATTTGAATTTATCGATATATTGAATTTACTCATACGGTTGAATTTTTCAATTCAATCAAATTTATCAATACATTTTAATTGATTCATAAAATTGAATTTATGCATACATTTAAATTTATTCATACATTTTAATTCATCAATACATTTGAATTTTTTCATACGTTGTAATTTATTTGTACATTGTAATTTATTCACACATTCGAATTTATCAATACATTTGAATGCATCCATACGCTTGAATTTATTCATATGTTTGAAATACTCAGTACTTTTGAAATTATTCATAAATTTGAATTTATTCATGCATTTGGATTTATCAATACATTTCAATTTATTCATTCTTTTATTGTAATTTATCAATACATTTGAATTTATTCATACATTATAATCTATTCAAACATTGGATTTATCAATACCTCGGAATTTATTCATACATTTGAATTTATTCATAAACTTCAATTCATTCATGCATTTGAGTTTATTCATACATTGAATGTATTCATACATTTGAATAAATTCAAATGTCTGAATAAATTCAAGTGTATGAATAAATTCAAATGTATTGATATTCCAAATGTATGAATAAATCTAAATTTGACTAGATTTAAATTTATGAAAAAATTTAATTTATAAATAAATTCAAAATATGAATAGATTCAAGTTCGTGAAAAAATTCATATTTATGAATGAATTGTAATAAATTATGTATTGATAAATTCAAATGCATTGATATATTCAAATGTATGAATAAATTCCTAGGTATTGATAAATTCTAATGTATGAATAAATTCAAATGTATGAATAAACTTAAATGTATGAATAAACTCAAATGCAATCATAAATTTAAATGTATATATAAATTCAATTGTATGAATGTATTCAATGTATGAATAAATTACAATATATGGATAATTTCAAATATATTGATAAATTAGAATGAATGAATAAACTACAATGTATGAATAAATTCAAATGTATAAATAAATTCAAATAATTGATAAATCCAAATGTATGGATGAATTTGAATGTATGAATAAATTTAAATTTGTTGATAACTTCAAATTTTATGAATAATTTCAAATATATTGATCAAATCAAATATTTGAATAAATTCAAATGTATCAATAAATTCAAATGTATTAATAAATTCAAATGTATGAATAAATTATAAATGAATATATTCCAAGTTATTGATAAATTCCAATATGAAAAATTACAATGTATGAATAAATTTAAATATATTGATAACTTGAAATGTATGAATGAATTTAAATGTGTGATATATTCAAATCTATGAATAAATTCCAATGTATTGAAAAATTCAAATGAATTGATAAATCCAAATGTATGAATAAATTGAAATGTATTGAAAAATTCAAATGAATTGATAAATTCAAATGTATTGATATATTAAAATGTAAAAATAAATTTAAATGTGTAATTGAATTCAAATGTGTTGAATCAGAATGTATGAGTTAGTTAAATTGTAAATTTAGATTTATGAATATATTAAAATATATTGATAAATTCAAATTTATGAATTAATTTCAAATGCATTGATAAATTAAAATGTATGGATATATTCAAAGCTATGAATAAATTCAAATGTATTGAAAAATTTAAAAGGATTGATAAATTCAAATGTATTAATAAATTACAATGTATGAATAAATTTGAATGTATTGACATTTAAATGTAAGAATAAATTCAAATGTGTAATTAATTTCAAATGTCTTGAAGAATTAAAATGTATGAGTTTCTTAAAATGTATAAATAAATTAAAATTCATGAATAAATTCAAATTTATGAATAAATTCAAATATATCAATAAATTACAATGCTTTGATAAATTAAAATCTATGAATACATTCTAATGCTTTGATAAATTAAAATGTTTTAATAAATTCTAGTGTATGAATAAATTCAAATGTATTGAAGGATTCACAAGTATGCATAAATTTAAATTTTTGAATAAAATAGAATTCATCAATAAATCTAAATTTATCAATAAATTCTAATTTATTTATACGTTTGAATTTGTTTATAAGTTTTAATTTATTCGTACATTTGAATTTATCAATACATTAAATTTAATCATACATTTTGATTATATTCATACAATGTAATTTATCAACACATTTGAAATCATTCATACATTGTAATTTATTCATACATTCGAATTTATGAATTCATTTGAATTTATCAATATGTTTGAATCTATTCCTACTTTTGAATTCGTTCACACATTTAAATTTATCCATACATCTTAATTTATATATACATTTAGATTTATTCATACTTTGTAATTTATTAATACATTTGAATTTATCAATACCCTGGACTATATTCATTCATTTGAATTTCATACATTTAAATTTATCAATGCATTTGAATTTATCAGTACATTTGAATTAATCAATACATTTGAAATTATTCATACATCAGAATTTATTCATAAATTTTTAATTTATTCATAAGTTTCAATTTATTCTTACATTTTGAATTTATCCGTACAATTGGATTTATTAATACATTTGAATTTATTCATACATTGCAATTTATTCATGCACTGGAATTTATCAATACCTTGGAATTTATTCATACATTTAAATTTATTCATACATTGAATTTATTCTTAAATCTCAATAATTTCATATATTCGAATTTATCAAACCTTTAATTTTTTTTATACATTTGAATTTATTCATACATTTGAATTTATTCATATATTTGAATTTATTCTTGCATCTGGATTTATCAGTATATTTGAATTTATTCATACATTGCAATTTATTCATGTATTGGAATTTATCAATACCTTGGAATTTATTCATATATTTGAATTTATCAAACATTTGAATTTATTCATACGTTTGAATTGATCAGTACATTTGAAATTAATCATGAATTTGAATTTATTCATAAATTTTGAATTTATTAATTAAATTGAATTTATTCATGATTATGGATTTATCAATACATTTAAATTTATGAATTCATTTGAATTTTTAATACATTTTAATTTATTCATAGATTTTAGTTTAATCATAAATTTTAATTTATTCATGCATTGGAATGTATTCTTTCATAGATATTTATCAATACATTTGTATTTTCATCCATTGTAATTTATTCATACATTGGAATTATCAATACCTTGGTATTTATTCATACATTTAAATTTATTCATAAATTTTAAATCATTCATACATTTTAGATTATCAAACATTTGAATTTAGTTTTTATACTTTTTGAGTGAATTCAAATGTAAATTCAAATGTATTGATATTACAAATGCATGAATAAATTTTAATTTATATATTGATTTAAATATATGAAAAAATAAAATTTATGAATAAATTCAAATTGTGAATAGATTCAAGTTTATGAATGAATTTAAATGTATGAATAAATTCAGATATATTGATAAATTGAAATGCATTGATGAATTAAAATTTAGGAATAAATTCAGATGTATTGATAAATTCAAATGCATTGATAAATTTAAATGTATGAATAAATTTAAATGTATGATGAATATATGATAAGGTATTGATAAATTCCAGTGTCTGAATAAATTACAATGTATGAATAAATTTGAATGTATTGATAAAATAAAATTTGTGAATAAACTCAAATGTATGAATATACTCAAATGTTTGATAAATTTGAATCTATGGATGAATTAAAATTTATGAATAAATTACATTGTATGAATAATTTCAAATGTTGATAATTTAGAATGAATGAATAAATCCCAATGTATGAATAAGTTCAAATTTATGAATAAATTCAAATGAATTGTTAAATTCAAATGTATGATAAATTTAAATGTGAATAAATTCAAATGTATGAATAAATTCAAATTGGATTTATGAATCCAAATGTATGGATGAATTCAAATGTATGAATAAATTTGAATTTGTTGATAAATTCAAAATTTATGAATAATTTCAAGTATATTGATTAATTAAAATATATGAATTCAAATGTATCAAAAGCAAATGTATTGATAAATTCAAATTTATGAATAATTCAAATATCTGAATACATTCCAAGGTATTGATAAATTCCAATATGTATAAATTACAATATATAAATAAATTCAAATATATTGATAAATTCAAATTTATTAATGAATTAAAATGTATGAATGAATTTAAGTGTATGAATATATTCAAATCTATGAATAAATTTAAATGTATTGATAAATTCAAATGAATTGATAAATTCAAATGTATGAAAAAATTACAATGTATGAATAAATTCAAAAGTATTGTTATATCAAAATGTAAGAATAAATTCAAATGTGTAATCAAATTGAAATATGTTGAAGAATTAAAATGTATGAGCTAATTAAAATGTATAAATAAATTCAAATTTATGAATAAATTCAGATTTATGAATAAAATCAAATTTATAAATAAATTCAAATATATTAATAAAATCAAATGTATGAATAAATTATAATATATGAATGAATTAAAATGCATGGATAAATTAAAATGTATGAATGAATTAAAATGTATGAATAAATTCAACGGTATTGATAGATTCAATAGTATGAAGAAATTTAGCTTATGAATAAATTCAAATTTATCAATAAATTTGTTTTTATTCATACATTTGAATTTGTTCATAGATTTTAATTCATTTAAACATTTGAATTTATTAATGCAATAAATTTGTTTATATATTTTAAATTTATTCATACGTTTTAATTTATCAACACTATTTGATTTTATTCATACATTCGAATTCATGAAGTCATTTAAATTTATCGATACATTTGAATTTATTCATACATCTAAATTTATACATATATATATCTTAATTTATCAATACATTTAAATTTATTCATACATTGTAATTTATTCATACATTGGAATTGAACAATACCTTGGAATATATTCATACATTTGGAATATCAATATTTTTTAATTTATTCATACATTTGAACTTATTCAAATGTTTATATTAATCTATACATTTGAAAGTATTCATGAATTTGGATTTTTTCATAAATTTTGAATTTATTCATAAATTTAAATTTATTCATACATTTGAATTTATTCATACATTTGGATTTATCAATACATTTGAATTTATTCATACATTTAAATTTAATTATACATTTGAAAATATTCTCACATTTGAATTTATTCATACATATGAATTTATCAATGAATTTGAATTTATTCATAAATCTGAATATTCATATATTGGAATTTATTCAATCTAATTCATCAATATATTTAAATTTATTCATACATTTGAATTTATTCATACATTTGAAAATATTCTCACATTTGAATTTATTCATACTTTGGAATTTATTCATTCAATCTAATTTATCAATACATTTAAATTTATTTATACATTGTAATTTATTCATAATTGGAATTCATCAATAGTTTATATCCATACATATGAATGTATATATTTCAATTTATCCATAGATTTTAATTCATTCGTACATTTGAATTTATCAAACATTCGAATTTTCAATACATTTGAATTTATTCATACATTTGAATCTATTAAAAAATTTGAATTTATTCATACATTTGAATTTGTTCAAAAATTTGGATTTATTCCTACAGTTGAATATTCATTCATTTGAATTTATCCATACATTTGAGTTTATTCATATATTCGAATATATTCATACAATTGAATTTATCAATACTTTTGAATTCATTCATACATTTGAATTTATCAATACAGTAGAATTTATTCATATTTGAATTTATCATGAATTTTAATTTGTTCTTAAATCTAAATGTTCAACCATTTGAATTTATCAATACATTACGATTTATTCATAAATTTGGATTTATTCATAAATTATGATTTCATAAATTTGGATTTATTCATAAATTTTAATTTATTTATACATTTGAAATTATTTATACATTTCAATTTTTCAATACATTTGAATTTATTCATACATTTGAATTTATTCATACATTTTAATTTATCAATTCATTTGAACTTAATACATTTCAAGTTATCAATACATTTGAATTTATTCATTCGTTGTAATTTATTCATACATGCGAATTTATCAAAATTTTGAAATGTATTCATGCATTTGAATTTATTTATACATTTTAAATCATCAATACATTTAAATTTATTCACGCTTTTGAAATACTCGTTACATTTGAATTTTTTCATAAATTTGGATTTATTCATACATTTAAATTTATTCATACATTTGAAAATACTTTCACATTTGAATTTATCCATACATATAAATTTATTATTGCATTTGAATTTATTCATAAATCTAAATTTATTCATACATTGGAATTTATTCATTCATTCTAATTTATCAAGACATTGGAATGTATTCATATATTGTAATTTATTCATATATTGGAATATATCAATACCTTGGAATTAATACATATATTTTAATTTATTCATACATTTGAATTTATTCATAAATTTTAATTCATATATACATATGAATTTATTCATATATGTTAGTTTATGCATATATATGAATTTATCGATACATCTGATTTTCTCAATACATTTGAATTTATTCATATATTGAAATTTATCAATACATATGAATCTATATATATAATCGAATTTATTTATACATTGGAATTTATTCATAAATTTGAATTTATTCAATATATTTATTTTTATTCATACATATGAATTTATTCATACATTGTAATTTATTCACACATTTGAATTTATCAATACCTTAGAATTTATTCATACATTTGAATTTATTCATAATTATGAATTCATCAATGCATTTGAATTTATCAATACATTTTTATTTATTCATATACTTGAATATATTCATACATTTGAATTTATTCATAACTTTGAATATTGATACTTTTGAATTTATTCATACATTTGAATATATTCATACATTTGAATTTATTCATACATTTGAATTGATACATCCAAAATTATTCATAAATTTGAATTTACTCATAAATTTTGTATACATAAATTTGAATTTATTCATATAATTGAATTAATCAATATAGTTGGATTTATTCAAACACTTGAATTTATTCATACGTATGACTTTATTAATATATCTGAATTTTGAATTTATTCATAAATTTTAATTAATCAATACATTCAAATTTATCGAACAATTGAATTTATTCATACATTTAAGTTTATTCATATTTTCGAGTTTATTCATACGATTGAATTTATCAATCCACTCGAATTTATTCATACATTGGAATTTATCCATAAATTTGAATTCAATTAATTTGAATATATCAATACATTTGAATTTGTTCATAAATTTTTATTTATTCATACATTGTAATTTATTCATACTTTGGAATTTATCAATACCTTCGAATATATTCATACATTTGAATTTATTCATATATTTGAATTTATCAATACATTTGAATTTATTCAAACTTTTGAATAATTCAATACAATTGAAATTATTCATAAATATGAATTTATTCATACATTTGGATTCATCAATACTCTTGAATTTATTCATATTGTTGTAATTTATTCATACATTTGAAGTTATCAATATCTTGGAATTTATTCATACATTTAAATTTATTCATACATTTGGATTTATTCATACGTTTGATTTTATTCATATATTTGAGTTTATTCAGATATTTGAATTTATTCATAATTGTAATTATCAATACATTTGAATTTGTCAGTACATTTAAATCTATTCATACATTTGAATTTTTAAGTACATTTGATTTTATTCATACTTCTTCTTTGTCTGCATCTTTTCCCATACATTTGAATTTATTCATAAATTTGAATTTATTCATACATTGGAATTTATTCATTCATTCTAATTTATCAATACTGTATATTTGAATTTATTCATGCATTGAAATTTATTTATATATTGGAATTTATCAATATATTTGAATTTATTAAAACATCTGCATTTATTCAAACATCTGAATTCACTCATAGATTTTAAGTAATTCATAGTTTTGAATTTATTTATAATTTGAATTTATTCATACATTTTAATTAATTCATATATGAGTTTATTCATATATTTTAATGCATTCATAATTGGATTTATCGATACATTTGAATTTATTATTATATTCAAATTTATTCTTACATTTGAATTCATCAATACAAATGAATTTATTCTTACATTTGAATTTATTCTTACATATGAATTTATTCATAAATTAGAATTTATTCATATATTTGAGTTTATTGATGCATTTGAAATTATCAATTACTTGAAATTTATTCATATATTTGAATACATTCTTACATTTGAATTTATCAATACATTTGAATATATAAATACAAATGAATTTATTCAGAAATGTAAATTTATTCAGAAATTTAAATTTATTCACACATTTGGAAAAGCAATACATTTCCATTTATTCAGAAATTTGAATTTATTCACACATTACGAAAAGCAATACATACGTTCGTATTATTCAGTACATTTGAAATTATTCATAAATTTATTCATACATTTCAATTTATTCATACATTTGGATTTATCAATACATTTGAACCATTCATACATTTGAATTTATTCAGACATTTGAATTTATTCTCACACATGAATCTATCAATTCATATGAATTTGTCAATATGATTTTATTCATAAATTTAAATTTATTCATACATTTTAATTTATTCATAAATTTTAATTCATTCATACATTGTAACTTATCAAACATTCGAATACATTTTAATTTATCAAACATTTTAATTTATTCATAGATTTGAATTTATTGATACATTGGAATTTATTCATAAAATTGAATTTATCGATACATTTGAATTTATGTATACATTTGAATTTATGTATACATTTGAATTTATTCATACATTTAAATTTATGAATACATTTGAATTTTTTCATACATTTGAATTTATTCATAAATTTGAAACTATTCACAAATATCAATATATTCATAAATTTAAATTTATTTATTCAGTTGAATTTATTTATACAAATGACTTTATTCATATATCTGAATTTATTCATAAATTTCAATATATCGATACATTTGAATTTATGCATATATTGTAATTCATTTATTCATATGAATGTATTCATGAATTTAATCATACATTTGCATTTATAAATACATTTGAAATAATAAATTTTGAATTTATTCATAATTTTAAATTAATTCATATATATTCATACATTCGTGTCTATCAATGCATTTTAATTTATTCCTACACTCGGATTTATTCATATATGAATTTATTCATATTTGAATTTATTCATATATTTGAATTTATTCATATTTGAATTTATTCATATATTTGAATTTATCAATTCATTTGAATTTATTCATACATTTTAATTTTTTTATCAATACACTTGAATTTATTCATACATTGTAATTTACCTATTCATTGGAATGTAGTCATACATTTGAATTTATTCATACATTTGCATTTATCAATACATTTGAATTTATTCATACATTTGAAATACTTCATTTGAAATTATAAATTTTGTATTTATTCATAATTTTAAATTTATTCAAACATTTGAATTTATTCATACATTTGCATTTATCAATACATTTGAATTTATTCATACATTTGAAATTATAAATTTTGTATTTATTCATAATTTTAAACTTATTCAAACGTTTGAATTTATATACATTTGGATTTATCAATACATTTGAATTTATTACTACATTCGGATTTATTCATATTTGAATTAATTCATTTGAATTTATCAATACATTTGATTTTATTCATAAATTATAATTTACTCATACATTGGAATTTATTCATTCATTTTAATTCATCAATGCATTTAAAATCATTCATACATTGTAATTTATTCATACTTTGTAATTTATTCATACATTGGAATTTATCAATACCTTCGAATTTATTCATACATTTGAATTGAATCATATATTTTAATTTACTCATACATTTTAATTCATTTATACATTTGAATTTATTCACACATTCGAATTTGTTCATACATTTAAATTCATTCATATATTAGAATTTATTCATATATTTGATATAATTCATATATTTGAATCATTCATACAATTGAATTTATTCATACAATTAAATTTATCGATAAATTTGAATTTATCAATACATTTGATTTTATTCATACATTTGAGTTTATCAATATATTTGATATTGTTCATGAATTGGAATTTATTCATACATTTAAATCTATTCATACATTTGGATTTATCCATACAATTGGATTTATTTATACATTTAAATTCATTCATATAATTGAATTTATTCATACAATTTAATTTATCAATTTATTTCAATTTATCAATACATTATACATTTATTCTTAATTTTTTCAATTTATTTATGCATTTGAATTTATTCATTCATTCTAATTTATCAATACATTTGACTTTATTAATTCATTGTAATTTATTCACACATTGGAATTTATCAATACCTTGGAATTTATTCATACATTTGAATTTATTCATACCTTTCAGTTTATTCATACATTTGAATTTATTCATACCTTTCAGTTTATTCATACATTTGAATTTATTTATACATTTGAAAGCATTATAAATTTTAATTCATTCATACATTTGAATTTATCAAACATTTGGATATGTTCATACATTTGAATTTTTTCATACATTTGAAATTATTCATACATTTGTAATTATTCATGCATTTGAATTTATTCATAATGGAATTTATCGATACGTTTGAATTTATTCATACATTTGAATTTATTCATGCATTTTGAACTAATCAATATATTTGTATTTATTCACACATTTGAATTTATTCAAATTTAAACTATTCATAGATTTGAAATCATTCATAAATTTAAATATTTTTTACATATGAATTTATCAATGCATTTGAATTTATTCATAAATTTGAATCAATTCGTACATTTGAATTTATTCATAAATTTGAATTAATTTGTATATTTGAATTTATTCATAAATTTGATTTAATTCATATATTTGAATCATTCATACAATTGAATTTATTCTCCATCATGAGGCTTAATACTACGCAGTACTCTAGAAGTTTTATTCCAGCTGTTACCAAGTTGTGGAATGATCTTCCTAATCGGGTAGTTGAATCAGTAGAACTTCAAAAGTTCAAAGTTGGAGCAAATGTTTTTATGCTGACCAAGCTGACATGGGTCTTTTTATTGTTTATATATGACATATCTGTTTTTGACGTTGTTAATAGTTTATACAGGACATATCTGTTTTGACGGTGTTACTGTTTTTAGAATGATATATTGTTAATTTATTCTCATCATTTATTTATTTCCTTATTTCCTTTCCTCACTGGGGTATTTTTCCCTGTTGGAGCCCCTGGGCTTATAGCATCTTGCTTTTCCAACTAGGGTTGTAGCTTGGATAGTAATAATAGTAATAATAATTTGAATTTACCCATACGTTGTAATTCATTCATACATTGAAATTTAGCAATACCTAGGAATTTATTCATACATTTGAATTTTATTCATATATTTGAATTTATCAATGCATTTGAATTCATCCATACATTTGAATTTATCCATACATTTGAATTTATTCATACATTTGAATTTATCAATACCGTAGAATTTATTCATAATTTTAGATTTATCCATAGATTTGAATTTATTTATAAATTTCCATTTCTCAATACATTTGGAATATCTATACATTTACATTTATTCATACATTTTGATATATTTATACATTTCAATTAAATCATACATTTGAATCAATTCATACTTGTGAATTCATAAATTTCTTTGAAATCAACAATTTCTTTGAAATCAACAATTCATTTGAATTTATTCATGAATTTGAATTTTTTCATACATTGAAATTTTCGTACATTTTAATTTATCTATAAATTTGAATCTATTCATACATTGTAATTTATTCATACCCTGGAATTTATCAATACCTTGGAATTCATCCATACATTTGCATTTATCAAACATTGAATTAATTCATGCGTTTGAATTTAGTCATATTTTGAATTTATTCATAAGTTTGAATGTATTTATCGATTTGAAAGCCACTTAAGGTATTGAAGAAACACAACTCAAAAGAATTTGGAGCGTATCTCCTTCCATACTATATTCCACACTGTGTGTATGTGTGTGTGTGTGAGAGAGAGAGAGAGAGAGAGAGAGAGAGAGAGAGAGAGAGAGAGAGAGAGAGAGAGAGCTTCTTTAGCGGCGTGAGAATTTGACAGTAGGTCTAATGGTTGCCTCACACGTATGGAAGTTTTTATTTTTTTTTTATTTTTTTAGATTAATGCTTTTTTCTTCCTGTTGTATTTTTCGGGCCCCTTATTCTGTTGATATTTTCCCTTTTTTCACCTCTTGAAAGTTCTTAATTGAGATTCCGTGTTTTAAGGACGATTTTGAATAAGAGTTCAGCTTCTAGCGTGAAGCTGTTTCAGATATATTTATAATTAATCTGGAAGGTTTATTTTTTTTTTTATTAATTCAACAGCACAGACTGGTCAATACCTGCCATTTTATCTATCTATCTATCTATCTATATATATGTATATATATATATATCTATATATATGTATATATATATATATATATATATATATATATATATATATATATATATGTATATATATATATATATATATATATATATATATATATATATATATATATATGTATATATATATATATATATATATATATATATGTATATATATATATATATATATATATATATATATATATATTATGTATATAAGTATGTATATATGTATGTTTACCTATAGGCCTAATACATTTCGTGGGTAGTTATTCTCTCTCTCTCTCTCTCTCTCTCTCTCTCTCTCTCTCTCTCTCTCTCTCTCTCTCTCCTTACATGTTAGACGCATAATAGAATCCTCGAGCCCTAACGAATGAGGGAAAAAAGCAAATTTACCTTAACGACGCCATCCCATTTGCTTCGAGTGATTCGGCACCGTTCGATGCAGTATTAATTTCCGGAGTGATTATCGTCGCGTTCGCTACGAACGACTAATTCATTTCGAAGTGGTATACAGGCCCACAGTACAGTACAGAAATTTAATTACAGTTAACTAACGAAGTCTTTTTTTTATATATTAGTTATTTAGCAATAATAATGATTAAACTTGCACAGCCTTATCACTGGATTTGGAGTTTCGTATTTAATACATTTACCGAAGGTGGCAACTCTCAGAAAGGATGTACGATAATGTATATTTTATATGCGAGGGAGAAACCAGTTTTACTTTCGTATCTTGGAGAGAGAGAGAGAGAGAGAGAGAGAGAGAGAGAGAGAGAGAGAGAGAGAGAGAGAGAGAGAGGGAAAAAACTGCCTGCAATTAAGAAAATTAGATATAAGAGACTCAAGAGAACGGTGAAGAGGAAGGACTGAGGTACACCCACATGCAGTTTAATATTGTGTTATGTTATGTAAGCCTTTGTTATCGTGTGCGCCGAGATTAGACCCCAAGACTTGTTTGTTACACAAGTGCGACTTTAGGGGGGAGCTGTTGCAAAGGCAATACACACCTCCAACTAACTCCGCAACGCCAGAGGTCGTTGGTGAGGTACTTTAGAAATTGTAGTAATTGTGCATACCATCATCATCAGCCGTTATTAGTCCACTGCAGAACAGTGGTATAAATTGTGCTTTTATACACACACACACACACACACACACACACATATATATATATATATATATATATATATATATATATATATATATATATATATATATATATATATATATATATATATATATATATATATATATATTATTCAACTAGCAACGGCAGAAGATGATGGTGAAGATATATATATATATATATATATATATATATATATATATATATATATATATATATATATATATGTATATATATATATATATATATATATATATATATATATATATATATATATATATGATGTATATACACATATTTATATATTTAACTAGCAACGACTGAAGATGATGACGAAGATATATATATATATATATATATATATATATATATATATATATATATATATATATATATATATACTGTATATATGTCCAGACGCTTTCTCTTTATTATATAAGGGATATTGTACTGTAATATGATTCTGGTAAATTCTTACGAAACTTTTTATCAAAGACGCCATCTGTAATGAAGAAACAGAACTAACACCAGAAGACCAAACCTTCCGGCGATTATTAAGAAAACAATAGTTCCATAATGAATGATTAAGAACACCTAATATTTGCAGATTTTTATTTTTGAATGCAAAGATAATAATTATTTGTTGGGGGCCCACCTGCACTCATTCGGGAATAACAATGGCCATCTGGAATTCATTCACACGTATTAGAGTTTGCTCAGTGTTAAGCTACTAGGGAATATGAGCTATGACTATTGTTTTTATTAAGAGTAGAGAGAGCCACTTGTTTGATTTTTGTGTGTGTGCATGGTATGATTTTGGGTGCGCGTACATATACATGCATATGCGTTTATATATATATATATATATATATATATATATATATATATATATATATATATATATATATATATATATATATATATATAGTATATATATATATATATATATATATATATATATATATATATATATATATATATATATATTTATATATATATTTATATATATATATATATCTATATATATATATTTATATATATATATATATATATATATATATATATATATATATATATATATATGTATGTATAAAATCATCATTAGTACGGAATTAACTTGATATATGGTTTCCACATAAGGAAAATTAAAAGATAAAGTAATTATGTAGAAATGCTCTACAGTTTCGTCCGCCACTAGACTTCTTTGAAACTGGAGAGCATTTCTAAATAATTTATACACTTTATATTTTAATTTTCCTTATGTGGATTACCATATATATATATATATATATATATATATATATATATATATATATATATATATATATATATATAATATAAGCTGTACTTGTCAAACCCTCCCATGCTAGGTTGGTTTGGTGTAAGCAATTGGACAAAAGATTGGTCAAACTCAGACATGATTAAGGACATGTCTGAGGCCATTGTCCTATACTGGACTACAAATGGCTGCATATACGGTATATTGTATATACCTTAACGTGGTGAAAATGTTTGTGCATTGCCATGTGCAGCAAAGCTGTACCAGTCAGGGCCACCCATACTAGGTTGGTTTGCTTTGAGTGATCAGACTAAAGTCTCCCACCATCACCATTCCGCACTGGCCATCGTGGTAATGAAAACTGTCCAAATCCCCCAAACATGTCTGAGGTCTTTGTCCTGCAGTGGACTAGAAACGGCTACATTTGTTTCGGATGTTGTTGTGGTTTTTATACATGTAGGTGATAGTTGTAACAATGACACTTGAAGATAACATTCTCACATAAATAGTCTGAAGAATTAAATTCATAACATCACAATAGGCATTGTTGGTGTTGCTTTTTAGACTGAATTGCTATAAAAAAAAAAAACACATTAATATATAGGGGCACTCGGTAGAGCGCAGACCTCCGCCGCGGCAGCTTATTTCTTGACCCTTTGCTAGACCTAGACCTTAACGTGTATTAATTGACTTGGATTTTTATACACTCAAATATGGACCAAGTTTGAAGTCTGTGTGACAACAATGTTCAAACTTGTGGCTGAATACAGGAATTGGACATTTTGCTTGACCGTGACTTTGACCTTTGACCTTGACTTTCCAAAATTTAATCATTTCCAGCGTTTTACATAACAGTCAATCCCCGCAAGTTTCATTACTTTACTATTAAAATTGTGGCCAGGAAGCTGTTCACAAGCAAACACATACACAAACAGACACACAAACAGGCTTTAAAGGTTTAAAGGCCGCTCATGAATGGCAGTCACAAGAAACAATGACATTGCCCTAGCAAGCAGGATAATGCTCTAGAGACTGCCCACATTGCATATGATCAGCGCCCAAGCCCTCACTCCACCCAAGCTAGGACCAAGGAGGGCCAGGCAATGGCTGCTGATGACTCAGCAGATTGACCTATAGGTTCCCTCAAACCCCCATTCTTAGCTCATAAGGAAACTAACGAGTTTTAGCGGGACTCGAACCCCAGTCTGGCAATCACCAGTCAGGGGACGTTACCACATCGGTCACAACAAGCCTCAGACATAACCGCCTTCCAAAATCGTTGGCGGTGGTAAATATCTATATGAATACAACAACGGAAATTCAGTCTGTGTCGCCATTTATGAATTTTTTTTTTTTTTGATAACAGAAGAGAAGAAATAATCTCAAGCGAACTTGAAAAGCTCCTTTTTCCGGGTGGGTGGGGCCGGGGGGGGGGGGGGTTTGACTCGAGTGCTGGAGGAATCGAGAGAAGAATTAAAACTAAACGTAAGCATTAAAGTGAGAGACAGATAAGGACCTTCTATTGTTATTTGCCTGACGCGTCCAGATTTCAAGTCGCGGCTAATCTAGGTCCCATCTCTCTCTCTCTCTCTCTCTCTCTCTCTCTCTCTCTCTCTCTCTCTCTCTCTCTCTCTCTCTCTCTCTCTCCTATTGTTTCTTGAAATGATTTGACAGCACATTCAACATAATCTTTTATTTTTTTCACAATTTACTATTTTCCTGTTCAGACGAGAAGCCAAATCACGAACGTTTAATTTCTCCTATATAATAAAGAGCCTTTTCTGGCTATGTATCTATATATATATATATATATATATATATATATATATATATATATATATATATATATATATGTGTGTGTGTGTGTGTGTGTGTGTGTATATATGTATATATATGTATATTTATATATATGTATGTATGTATATATATACATATATATATATATATATATATATATATATATATATATACAGTATACAGTATATATATATGTATATATATATGTATATATATATGTATATATATATATAAATTTATATATATATATATATATATATATATATATATATATATATATATATATATATATTCCAATCACGCTCAGGTGAGGTAGGGTGAGAGAACTAGTCGTAACCTATATCTAAATATTTAGTCGTCCTTTTTCATGGGTCACTCACATGGTAAATGATAATAAGTAAATGAATAATTCCCTTATTTTGTTATTTATTCTTCGTTCACAAATCATGCGACCATTTACTAGTCATCCAACCACTTGACTATCATCCACAAGTCACCCGTTTACTCACAATGAATCCATCTATTCGTAAATCATTCATCCGTCTAAAAGTCAGCTTATGATGAAATACTTCCGAGTTTCAAGGAAAATTAAGTGATATAATAAAAACATATTTTGCTTTTATCTCGGTAGTTGCGTTTCCAGTGGTGAATTAAGCTGTGTTGTCACGTAAGTTGTTTAAAATGTTTATAGATGCTGAAGACATTGAATAAAGATGCAGTAGAGAGAGAGAGAGAGAGAGAGAGAGAGAGAGAGAGAGAGAGAGAGAGAGAGAGAGAGAGAGAGAGAGAGAGAGAGAGAGAGAGAGATTTTTAAGATATATCATGCAAGTGTAGTGTGATAAATTCTTCGATTTATTCCACGGTTACCTTCTTTTTGAAGGACTTTATTTTGGCTCTGGGATAGACCGTTGTCCCAATCGGCTGTCCTGCCTGACATTGCTTAACTCTTTATATAATCAACCTTAAATTTGAGTAAGCAAAATCATTCATATTTGTCACTAGCATATTCAGTATCGAAACGTTTCATGTTAAACATTAGTATATATGGAATATAATGATTCAGGTACAATAGAACGTAACTAGAATTATCATTGTCACATTGATAATTATTTTTTGAGTCTCATCTTTTTATTGCACGTAATTCATACCAAGAATTCTCTACTTGCTTCTGTGTCCCCTTGAGTTTAATAACCATACTTCCATTAAGAAGCTGAATGGTCTAATTTAAGGTCCCACTATAGTTTCTCTCCTATTCTTGATTACTGACATCTTCGGGCTTATTATTATTATTATTATTATTATTATTATTATTATTATTATTATTATTATTATTATTAGCCAAGCTACAACCCTAGGTAGAAAAGCAGGATGCTAAAAGCTCAAGGGGTCCATGAGGGAAAAATAGCCCAGTGAGGAAAATAAGTGAGTAAATAAACTACATGAGAAGTGATAAGTAATTATTATAATATTTTTAAGATCAGTAAGAACATTGAAATAGACATAGTAATGGGCTTAAACAATATATATATATATATATATATATATATATATATATATATATATTATATATTTTTTTTTTTTTCTGTGTGGATCCTCAACTTGATGAAAGGGTCTGTGTATCACCGTAATCAACAAATGTGGATTAGTCAGGATAATCCATACTAGGTTGGTTTGTTGTGAGCGATCAGACAATATTCTCCCACCATCAATTATCCACATTGGCCAGCGTGGTGATGAAAACTGGCTAAGCCCCAGACATGAATAAGATCATGTATGAGGCCTTTGTCCTGCAGTGGATTAGAAACGTCTCCATTTGTTGCTGTTATTATGTATTTATATATATATATATATGCATATATATATATATATGCATATATATATATATATATATATATATATATATATATATATATATATATATATATATATATATATATATATATATATATATATATATATATATATATATATATATATATATATATGCACACCTCCCCTAATTCTGGAATTCCAAAATATCTGGAGAATATTTGACCCAATATTATGATTCTAAAATGATACCCTGAAACCATGACCTCAATATTATAATAACAATGATCCCCTGCCAGACCCCGTCGGCCAAATCTTTAATGAGCCAATAGATTTTTTCCCTTACACGCATTTTTAACCGGACTGTTTTTTTCAGTTGGTATAGATGGTCGGGTCGGGACAACACGAAAAGTAGTGATCGAATTCTAGTCTACGAATAGGTTCGAATTGTAGTCTGTGAAAAGGTTCGAATCCCATTGGTGAGTATAGGTTCGAATGCTAGTCTGTGGGGATATGTTCGAAAGCTTGTCGGTGGGAATAGGTTTGAATCCTAGTCTGCGAATAGGTTCGAATCATACTGTAGTTTGCGAATAAGTGTTCGAATCGTAGCCTGCGAATAGGTTCGAATCGTAGTTTGCGAATAGGTTCGAATCGTAGTCTGCGAATAGGTTCGAATCATAGTCTGCGAATAGGTGTTCGAATCGTAGTCTGCGAATAGGTTCGAATCATACTGTAGTTTGCGAATAGGTGTTCGAATTGTAGCCTGCGAATAGGTTCAAATCGTAGTTTGCGAATAGGTTCGAATCGTAGTCTGCGAATAGGTTCGAATCATACTGTAGTTTGCGAATAGGTGTTCGAATTGTAGCCTGCGAATAGGTTCAAATCGTAGTTTGCGAATAGGTTCGAATCGTAGTCTGCGAATAGGTTCGAATCATAGTCTGCAAATGGGTTCGAATCGTAGTCTGCGAATAGGTTCGAATCATAGTCTGTAAATAGGTTCAAATCATAGTCTGCGAATAGGTTCGAGTCATAGTCTGCTAATAGGTTCGAATCCTAGCCTGTTATAGAAGTTCCTTAATTGTCGATAAACAGAGTTTATAATGTTATAATACCTTATTTAACTCGAATGACAAGTCAGGCTGGCTTTTGTTAAAATCTTTCAAGACATAGAATTGATGGACTTCGACCAATTTTTTTTTTTTTTTTATTCTAGTTGACATTGTTCTCTAGTCTTGGGAATTGCCATAGCCTCTGTACCATGGTCTTCCACTGTCATGGGGTAGAGAATTGTTCTCTTGCTTGAGGGTACACTCGGGCACACTATTCTATCTTATTACTCTTCCTCTCTCTTTTTTTTTGAAGTTTTTATGGTTTATATATAAAAGATCTTATTTTAATGCTGTTACTGTTCTTAGAATATTTTATTTTAATTGTTCATTGCTTCTCCTCTATATTTATTTCCTTTCTAAGTTTTTGTAGTTTATATATGAAAGATCTATTTTGATGTTATTGTTTTTAGAATATTTTATTTCAGTTTTTCATTGCTTGTTATCTATATTTATTTCCTTTCCTCACTGGGCTATTTTTCCATGTTAGAGCCATAGGGATTATAGCATCAAGCTATTCCAGCAAGTAATATTGATAATATATTTGCTCATTCCGCTTTATTGGCTCATTAGCTCTTAATGTAATAATTAAAATCATTGATACATCGAGATAGACAAAGTATTCATTACATCTCATGTATATTTATTTCCTTTCCTCACTGAACTATTTTCCCTGTTGGAGCCCTAGGGATTATAGCATCCAGCTATTCCAACTAGGTTTGTAGCTCAGCAAGTAATATTGATAATATATTTGCTCATTCCGCTCTATTGGCTCATTAGCTCTTACTGTAATAAATAAAATCATTGATACCTCGAGATAGACAAAGTATTCATTACATCTCATGTATATTTATTTCCTTTCCTCACTGGGCTATTTTCCCTGTTGGAGCCCTAGGGATTATAGCATGAAGCTATTCCAACTAGGTTTGTAGCTTACCAAGTAATAATATGTTTGCTCTTTCCGCTCTATTGGCTCATTAGCTCTTACCGTAATGGATAAAATCATTGTTGCCTCAAGGTGGACAAAGTATTGCCTTGACTCATATCCAATTATGCAGTATGTAGGTCTTGGCCACATGGAATTGTAATGGCTGAGAGATGTTGTTGCATGACTTTCTTTAGGCGTAATGGAGGTCGTGGAATGGCCTTTGTCACGAGAGAACTTAATGTTATTGGACATGAAGGTGCAAGAGGATATTAGGTGGCAGGTTGCTCTCAATTTCCCCTATGTAATAAAGAGCAAGTGTCTGGCTATATCTATCTATCTATCTATCTATCTATCTATCTATCTATATATATATATATATATATATATATATATATATATTCACATATTCACATATACACATATATATTTGTAATGAATAGACAACGTGTAGTGAATAGATAACGTCTCAGAGGCGTCGAAAACTCGAAGATAGCATCTCCTCGGACAGATCGTCCTGCAAATACTTTTCAGGATAACAACAGAAATACATTTAGTTTTCTTCATTTATAGCTTGGTGAAGAAAACTAAACGTGCCTTAGTATCATATATATATATATATATATATATATATATATATATATATATATATATATATATATATATATGTTTGTGTATATATATATATATATATATATATGTGTGTGTGTGTGTGTGTGTGTTTTTGTGTGTCTGTCTATTTTTCTTTCCGGTCACACTCAGCGACCACACTTATAACTATTGTACTTAGCATCTCCTCGTCCCTCGGGTATGTGGTAAAGAGAGAGAGACTAGTCATACCCTGGTGAGAGGGGTGGTAATTAGAAAGGGGAAGGGGCTGGAAGGGTTGAATTTGTGTATGTTCATGTCTTAATATTTACACGTCATCTTTGACTGGTCACATACTTGAGTACATATATATATATATGTATATATATATATATATATATATATATATATATATGTGTGTGTGTGTGTGTGTATATATGTATTTATATATATGTATATATATATATATATATATATATATATATATATATATATATATATATATATATATATATATATATATATATATATATATATTCGACAGTGCCACCAATGGTAATGTTATCTTTCCCCATGACATTTCATGGTCAGGCCTAGAGATAAGCAGCATAATATTCTTCAATAAACAAAAAAGGTGAAAAGAGTAGAGCCCAACCCTGAAAGATAAGGAAAAGTAATGAATATATATGAAATCGAACTACAGTATATATAGTGCCATAGCCTCTGTACCGTGGTTTTCCACTGTCATGGGTTAGAGTTCTCTTGCTTGAGGGTACACTGGGGCACACTATTCTATCTTATTTCTCTCCCTTTTGTTTTGTTCAAGTTTTTATAGTTTATTTAGGAAATATTTATTTTGATGTTACTGTTCTTAAGATATTTTATTTTTCCTTGTTTCCTTTCCTCACTGGGCTTTTTTCCCTGTCGGAGCCCCTGTGCTTATAGAATCCTGCTTTTCCAACTAGGTCTGTAGCTTAGCCAGTAATAATAATAATAATAATAATAATAATAATAATAATAATAATAATGTATGAAGGTCATCGTGAAATCACCTGACGACAAGATGGGAGCCGATGAAAATCCATTGCGTTCGTAGCAAGTAAAAGTTTCCTTTTTTGATGTTTGCCGCTGACCTTCATAAGGTATTGTCTTCAAATCAACGCATAAAAGTCGTCAAACGGGAAGATAATGAGCTTGCCAACCTGATAGCAACATGAAAAAAACAACCAAATCATCGTTCTAATTTGGATTCGATCCTATTGCAACCTGGTTTTCAGTGACGACACGGAGTTGGTCAAGGTTTAAAGTTTATGTCACTAATGAGATTCGTGGATTTGATCTAGTATGTGACAGTGGGGGGGGGGGGTAGGAGGGTGTGTGAAAGGGATGTCTAGGGGGATGGAAAAGGGGACAGAAGGGAATGTGAAAGGGACCTCTAGGAGGAGGGAGAAGAGGAGGCGAGAGTATGCGAAAGGGACCTCTAGGAGGAGGGAGAAAGGTATGTTAAAGTGGGGAGGGGGGGATGAGGGTGTGTGAAAGGGATGTCCATGGGGATGGAAAAGGGGAGAGAAGGGAATGTGAAAGGGACCTCTAGGAGGAGGGAAGAGAGGAGGCGAGAGTATGCGAAAGGGATCTCTAGGAGGAGGGAGAACGGTATGTTACAGTGTGTGTGTGGGGGGGGGGGGGTAGGAGGGTGTGTGAAAGGGATGTCCAGGGGGATGGGAAAGGGGACAGAAGGGAATGTGAAAGGGACCTCTAGGGGGAGGGAGAAGAGGAGGGAAGGGTATGCGAAAGGGACATTTAGGGGGAGGGAAAGGAAAGGGGAAGGCGAAATTATGTGTGATCTCATACACTACGCGGACTACAGTATGCCCGGTATGTATACAGGGTTAATTGAAATGATAGAATGCTGGGGAATTATTCATCCCTCGTAGCTGCTGTTGTTACTTGTTACCAATTGCTGATTTCTGTGATTTATGCAGTAATGTAATATGTTATTACCCGGCATTTGTTGTTGTTGTGATAACCGCTACGGAAGAAAGTATGTAGCTGTTATACTCTATAATGTTTACCGACCTTCAAGAAAGCTTTTGCTGTCTGTGTTTTTGCTGTCGTTGTTGGAAAAACAAAAAGCATAAGGTTTAAAGTCCGCTCATGAATGGCAGAGGCAAGGGTCAGTGATATTGCCCTCTCAAGCAGGACAATGCCCTAGAGACTGGCCATATATGCTACACATATGATCAGCGCCCAAGCCCCCTCTCCATCTAAGCTGGGACCAGGGAGGGCCAGGCAATGGCTGCTGAGGATTCAGCAGATAGACCTATAGGCTACCCCAAACCTTCCATCCTTAGCTCACATGGATGGTGAGGTTGCAGCGAGTGTGAGCGGGACTCGAACCCCAGTCTGGGAATCACCAGGCAAGGATGTTATAAACAGGTCACCACAACCCTAATTGAGAGAGTTACTTATGTTTCAGTGCTTTTGATTACACTCTTCAGATTCAATTACCCTGACAGTGCAAATCAGTGATATGACTAGATTATACTTGTTTTTCGTCGATTCAGAAGTAAAACATATATTTGTGGAGTAGCCACTAATCAAAGATCTTTGTAGCTGCACCAACTTTTTAGCTTTCTGCTTTACCTCCCTTCCGCTTTCTTCTGTTATCTTGTCCATTTCATAGAGCAACTGAACAGCCTCCCCGGCACTAATCACGAGGCTCAATTTCATATATCTAATCCGGTCTTCCTGCAATAATGAGGGCAATTGCTGTTCACGTGGCTTTCATCAGGTTATCAGGTAGTTTGGCTAAGGCCCCAGCCACCCTTTGAGGTACTGCCGCTAGAGAGTTTTTGGACTCTTTCACCGACCAGAGAGTACTACATTGGAACCATCTCTGGTTATGGCTAATTTTTCCCTTGTCTATAGATACGCGAATAGTCTAGCTTATTCTTTGCACATTCTTTGCTTATACACTTTGACAACACTAAGAAGGAACAATTCTTCTTCACTCAAGGGGTTAACTACTGCACTGCAATTGTTCAGTGATCACTTTCCTCTTGGTAAGGGTAGAAGAGACTCTTTAGCTATGGCAAGCAGCTCTTCTAGGAGAAGGACACTCCAAAGTCAAACCCTTTTCTCTAGTCTTGGGTAGTGCCATAGCCTGTCCACCGTGATCTTCCACTGTTTTGGGTTAGAGTTCTCTTGCTTGAGGGTACACCAGACACACTGTACTATCTGTATCCTTATTTCCTTTCCTCACTGGGTAATTTTCCCTGTTGGAGTGCTTAGGCTTATAGCTTCCTGCTTTTTCCAAGTAGAGTTGTAGCTCTGCTTTTAATAATAATAATAATAATGATAATAATAATAATAATAATAATAATAATGATGATCGTAATAAGCCCCGCCCTTTTTCCTCGCAGGCCAGAGAAGGTCATTCAGTCGACTTTACTAATGGACTTCACTTTTCATAATAATGAAATGAAAGAAGACACTTTCCCTAATTATAAAAGACACGTGTCACTCCTAACGAATATGATGCAAAAAGATTCCAAAGAAATTGAGTTAATCATCAGGCAAAAGTAGAGATCTTCAAGGATGGAGAGAGACAAAACATGGAAGTCCTTCTTTCCATAGTGATGTCAGTCCTTTGCCAAAATTGTCAAAACATAGGAACTGTGAAAAGCGAAGCTCTGGGACCTTAAAATATATGGGGGAAGTATTTATAATGAAGTTTATTAAGTAATTTTTATGACGTCAGTCCTTTTCCATAATTTTTTACTAAATTATGGTGACAAACCATGGAAGTCCTTTGCCAACATGATCAAAATATAGGAACTATGAAAAGCGAAGCTCTGGGACCTTAAAATATATGGGGGAAATATTTATAATGGAATTTTTTAAGTAATTTTAATGACGTCAGTCATTGGCCAAAATTGTCAAAATATAAGAACTGTGAAAAGCGAAGTTCCGGGACTTTAAAATATATGGGAAAGAGTATTTATAATGAAATTTATTAAGTAATTTTTAGTAAATTTGTCTTTAGAGGAAACAGGGAATATTTTAAGATGAAAGATGAAGGTCTGTAGTAATGTAGAAACAGTCATTACTTAAATATGTAGAAGATGGTTATATTTATAGAAAATTAATCAAATTGAAGAAGAAAATGAAACACATTTAGTTTTATTGTTATTGGATCACAGAATAATGGGTTACCTTTAAAATAATCAGGATATTAAATAAAAAAGCTTAAAATTAAAGAATGATGATCTACATATAATATAGAAGATGGTTATATTTAAAGAAAATTATTCAAATTGATGAAGAAAAGGATATTCAAATTAAATCTTGTATAGATTATAGAATAATGGGTTACCTTTACAATAATCAGGATATTAAATAAAGAAGCTTAGAATGAAAGAATAATGATCTACATAAGATATAATGTTTCTACCAACATGCCAATTAAAAAACTATAGGTATATTCCAACTGCCTGGAATTATGAAAATATGCAATGGGTTTCCACGTCCCTGGAATAACACATATTTCAAATGAATTACTGGAATCATGGTTGGAATTTTTCCTGCCCTAAATTTTGTTGTTCTGAATCCCGATAAAAACCGGCAGAGTTTTTTTTTTCCAGCAAAATTCGTCGGAATTAATAATAGGTTGGGTTGTTAGCTGAGTGTGTGTGCAGCGGTGGAAATAAATGACCGCTCACTGATCACCGCTCACCGCTCACCGGAGTTAGGCCAGGTATAATGAGGTGTGTAGTTGGAGCTCTTCGTTACTGATTATGTTCTGGATTTGATATTTCATAAAATCAGGAAATTCTATGGGAATATAAAACTGTTAGGAAATATGACCAGTTTTGGGAAAATTAATGGTAAACAAAAAACTGTGTAGAAATACGAGCAGTTTCGAAAACCTAATGTACGCAACAAAACTTAAGTTGTTTATGTTCTAGTGTATGAAAGGTGTCTTCCTTTTTTAAATTTTAGGATTTATGATATATATATATATATATATATATAAATATATATATATATATATATATATGTGTGTGTGTGTGTGTGTGTGTGTGTGCGCGTGTGTAGGGGTGTGTGTGTATATACATACATATAATCAGAGTTGATTAGTGACTTTTGAGCAGATATTCATCCACTTATATATATATACATATGTATATATATATATATATATATATATATATATATATATATATATATATATATATACTGTATATGACGCAGAAATGCACAAGCATACACATAAAATGACTATACTTATATGCCATTTGCAGTGTAAATTTACTTTGTAATCCTGGCGTGTGAGAGTGTTTGCGGCAAAGAGCTGGTTTGAACTGACTTCGGACGTGGGTCAATAAAGCTATAAGCTATGGCTCCGACATAATTGTCAAATTCTGATTAAAATCTCAAGTTAAATCTTCGCATTTATAGATCAGTTGAATTGATATATATATATATATATATATATATATATATATATATATATATATATATATATATATATATATATATATACATACATATATATATATATATATATTATTATTACTATCCAAGCTACAACCCTAGTAGGAAAAGCAAGATGCTATAAGCCCAGGGGCTCCAACAGAGAAAAATAGCCCAGTGAGGAAAGGAAATAAGGAAATAAATAAATGAAGAGAACAAATTAACAATAAATCATTCTAAAAACAGTAACAACGTCAAAACAGACATGTCATATATAAACTATTAACAGCATCAAAAACAAATATGTCATAAATAAACTATAAAAAGACTCATGTCCGCCTGGTCAACAAAAAAGCATTTGCTCCAACTTTGAACTTTTGAAGTTCTACTGATTCAACCACCCGATTAGGAAGATCATTCCACAACTTAGTAACAGCTGGAATAAAACTTCTAGAGTACTGCGTAGTATTGAGTCTCGTGATGGAGAAGGCCTGGCTATTAGAATTAACTGCCTGCCTAGTATTACGAACAGGATAGAATTGTCCAGGGAGATCTGAATGTAAAGGATGGTCAGAGTTATGAAAAATCTTATGCAACATGCATAATGAACTAATTGAACGACGGTGCCAGAGATTAATATCTAGATCAGGAATAAGAAATTTAATAGACCGTAAGTTTCTGTCCAACAAATTAAGATGAGAATCAGCAGCTGAAGACCAAACAGGAGAACAATACTCAAAACAAGGTAGAATGAAAGAATTAAAACACTTCTTCAGAATAGATTGATCACCGAAAATCTTGAAAGACTTTCTCAATAAGCCTATTTTTTGTGCAATTGAAGAAGACAGAGACCTTATATGTTTCTCAAAAGTAAATTTACTGTCGAGAATCACACCTAAAATTTTGAAAGAGTCATACATATTTAAAGAAACATTATCAATACTGAGATCCGGATGTTGAGGAGCCACCGTCCTTGACCTACTTACAATCATACTTTGAGTTTTGTTAGGATTCAACTTCATACCCCATAATTTGCACCATGCACTAATTCTAGCTAAATCTCTATTAAGGGATTCACCAACCCTAGATCTACATTCAGGGGATGGAATTGATGCAAAGAGAGTTGCATCATCTGCATATGCAACAAGCTTGTTTTCTAGGCCAAACCACATGTCATGTGTATATAGTATGAAAAGTAATGGGCCAAGAACACTACCCTGTGGAACACCGGATATCACATTCCTATAATCACTATGGTGCCCATCAACAACAACTCTATGAGATCTATTACTTAAAAAATCAATAATAATGCTAAGAAACAACCCACCCACTCCCAACTGTTTCAGTTTGAAAACAAGGGCCTCATGATTAACACGGTCAAAGGCAGCACTAAAATCAAGGCCAATCATACGAACTTCCCTTACCACAATCAAGGGATTTCTGTACAGCATTGGAGATTGTAAGAAGGGCATCACATGCTCCAAGGCCTTTACGAAAACCAAATTGCAAACTAGGGAGTAGATGATTACCTTCAGCAAACCTATTAAGACGTTTTGCCAGAAGACGTTCAAAAACTTTAGATAATATGGGAGTTATGGAAATTGGGCGGTAATCAGTGGGACTTGAGCTACCACAAACACATTTACATAGAGGAGTAACATTACCAATTCTCCAACTAGTGCTAAAAGCTCCTCTTCTTGCTAACTTGCGCAAAATAACAGATAACTTTGGAGCTAAGAAATCTGCTGTCTTTATAAAAAACAAAGGAAAAATACCATTTGGGTCTACACCTCCATAAGCATCAAGGTCCATCAACAGAGCTTTAATCTCACGAGATCGAAAAGCTAAACTAGTTAGTTTAGCCTCAGGAAAACGGGAATGAGGAAGTTCAAGTTTTTCATTACTCTGTTTACTGTCAAAAACATCAGCCAAAAGGGTTGCCTTTTCCTTTGGACAGTGAGTGACTGAGCCATCTGGTTTAAGTAAAGGAGGAACTGTTGCATCTACACCAAAGAGTGCAGATTTAAGGGTAGACCACCATTTATGTTCCTGAGTTGTACCAGAAAGTGTTTCTTTTATGGTTAAATTGTACTCCTTTTCAGTTGAGACATAAACTCTCTGAGCAAAAGCTCGAAGCTGAGTATAGTTGTTCCAGGTCAAATCTGATCTGTTCCCCTTCCAAAGATGATAGGCCTCCTGTTTCTCCAAATAAGCACGTCTACAATCATCATTGAACCACGGTTTGTCCTTCACTCGATACCTTAGCACACGAGAAGGGATACGCCTATCAATTATGTTGACTAGATTCTCATTCAAAGGGACAACAGGATCTACACTATTATATAATTGTGACCAATTCAAGCACAAAAGATCATGTAAAATCCCATTCCAGTCTGCTTGGGATTTCATATAAATTTTACAAGAATATGATATATCAGGGACAGGCTGCTCAGTCTTCACTAATAATGAAATCAAGGCATGATCAGATGTCCCGACTGGAGAACCAACCTTACTAGTTATAACGCCAGGGGAGTCAGTGTATACGAGGTCCAAGCAATTACCAGACCTGTGAGTTGCTTCATTTATGATTTGCTCACAGCCTGATTCAGAGGCAAAGTCTAAAGCTCTTAAGCCATGGCGATCGGTAGGAGAGATAGAACTTAACCACTCCCTATGGTGAGCATTAAAATCACCAACAAAGACAAAAGAAGCCTTTCTATCATCTTCTTGTATCTTAGCCATAATGGTAATAAGACAATCGAAGATAGAATCATCTATGTCTGGATTCCGGTAGATCGAACACAAATAAAAGTTGTTATGCCTGCCACAAACTTTTATTACCTGAATCTCATGACATCCACATTGATAGCAGGACTTATGAGAAACAGGGTACTCGGTCTTAATATACACCGCCATTCCCCTGGCCCTAGGGATGGCATCACGTTTCAACATTATTGGCTTCTTAAAACCAGTTATAAGGAGCTCAGATGAGTGCCTCATATTAGAAACCAAAGTTTCTGAGCACAAAAGAATATCATACTGTCTGGACGCAACTGTAAGGTCTTGGATATTTGCATGAAGACCACGAATATTGCAATACAGAAGACGACATTGACGAAATCTAGGACGTACTGGTCCCGGATTTCGCTCAATGTCTCCAGACAGCATAAGAATTAATAGAAATAAAAAAGAGACAGCATACTTAAAAACTAGATTAACAAGAATTATAACAAAAACAATACGTACAGAATTATAAACAAAGTGATTGATGATACCCATAGACTATAGTAAAAAGTCGGAAAACTGGTCAACATGGAGGAGCCGATACACCATGCAAGGCTAAATACCCTCCAGGATAGCCACTTCAACTGCAGGGAGGACAGGAAGGATGGTTTTGAGAAGAAAAATAATCAGAAAAAGGAAAAGACAACCTCTTGATAAACCACCAGGCATCCATGGCCCTTCTATTAAGCCTGCCCAACACACCATTTCAAAAAAACAAAAGGAAGAAAAAAAAAATAAGATAGAATAGTGTGCCTGAGTGTACCCTCAAGCAAGAGAACTCCAACCCAAGACAGTGGAAGACCATGGTACAGAGGCTATGGCACTACCCAAGACTAGAGAACAGTGTTTTCATTTTGGAGTGTCCTTCTCCTAGAAGAGCTGCTTACCACAGCTAAAGAGTCTCTTCTACCCTTACCAAGAGGAAAGTACACTGAACAAATTGCAGTACAGTAATTAACCCCTTGGGTGAAGATGTGTTAAGTAGCTCATTGTTGTCAGATGTATGAGGAAAGACGAGAATATGTAAAGAATAGGCCAAACTATTCTGTGTAAGTGTAGGCAAAGAAAAAATAAGCCGTGACCAGAGAGAGGGATCCAATGCATTACTGTCTGGCCAGTCAAAGGATCCAATACCTCTCTAGTGGTAGTATCTCAATGGGCGGCTGGTGCCCTGGCCAACCTACTACCTACAAATATATATATATGTGTGTGTGTGTGTGTGTGTAAGTATATACACGTATACACACACACACACACACACACAAACACACACACATATATATATATATATATATATATATATATATATATATATATATATATATATATATATATATATATATATATATATAAAGATTAACAACAGCAACAAATATATCAGTATCTGGTTCACTGCTCTAACTGTTGGACAAAGGCCTCTTGTAGTTTATTTCCTTTCCTCACAGGGCTATTTTCCCAGTTAGAGCCCTTTGGCTTATAGCATCCTGCTTTTCCAACAAGGGCTATAGCTTAGCTAATAACAATAATGATAATGATAACCTGTCCTTATTCGTGCCTAGTGTTTGGCAATTTTTCATCACCCCGCTGGTCAACTGCTGATGGGTGATGGTGGGAGACTTTTGTCTGATCGCTCACGGCAACCCAACCTAATATGAGTAGCAGTGGATAGTACAGCTTTGCTGATCACAGGGTCACATAAACCCTTTCAACAGGTATCCCCACTCAGAAATATATATATATATTATTACTACTTTCTAAGCTACAACCTTAGTTGGAAAAGCAGGATGCTATAAGCCCAGGGGATCCAATAGGGAAAATTGCCCAGTGAGGAAAGGAAAAAAGGAAAGTAAAATATCCTAAGAAAAGTAACAGCTTTAAAATAAATATCTCCTATATACAGTAAATTATAAAAACTTGAACATAACAAGAAAAAGAGAAATAAGATAGAATAGTGTGCTCGATTGTACCCTCAAGCAAGAGAGCTCTAACTACTCTAACTCAAGAAAGTGGAAGACCATGGTACAGAGACTATGGCACTATCCAAGACTAGAGAACAATGGTTTTATATATGTATATATATATATATATATATATATGTGTGTGTGTGTGTGTGTGTGTGTGTGTGTGTGTGTGTGTAAATCATTTTAACCAACAAATCACGGTTACCGAACCAGCCGGTGGAAAATGTAGATTTGTCAATTAAAATCGCCCACTACGATCATTAATTCTTAAGCAAACTCAAATCCGGACTGCAATTCTGTGACAAACGCAAAAGGTCATTTAGTTAACAGCCGGATGAGTCACTCACAGTGAAACGAATTTGACCTCATTAGATTTTATAATAAAGTTTACGTGACTGCATTTGGCTTCGCAACCTTCGGTCTGGACCAGAGCAATGGACAGAGCCTGTGATCTCTTTACAGAGCTTTACAGCGTCTGGTCTGAGGGAAACCCTTTGGTCTCGAGCTCTTGGATTTTGTTGAAATTCCGATGGAAACAGGTCAAATGGAAAGGAGAAGTATACAGAGTCAAAGGACGTAAGAGAGACCAGCTTTTGGAAGTTACGATTTTTATCCCTAACTGAAATTTTTGTTGTTGTTGTTGTTGTTTTAATTCATGTGCCTGTTTGCGGTACGACGTTCTGTGCAAGTCGGAATACCTCGTTTGCGTTATTAATTAATCTCGATTATCTTTTCGTTAGAAATAATTTTTTTCTTTAATCGTATATGTGTAGGTTGCAAATTCAAATAATCTTAATTGGGTCCGTTTTAGAAAAAAAAAAAAAAACTGGCGTAAATGAACTTAGATGTCAGTATGTCTGAAAACTTTAAATCAATCAATCAATCTATAGAAAAAGAAAACTTATTCTATCCTATTCATCTTTGTTCTTATCTGTTCCACCATATTTATGATCATGGCAGATATCTTGTTATCACTTATTTTCGTCTTTCTCATTATAATCAAGTTTCCTAGATATTACAGAGAAAACTAGATCACTCTGTAGAGCGAAGACCTCCGTCGTTGCATCTTATTTCTCGACCTTCTGCTCGATTTTGACATTGACCTTAACATGTATTAATTAAGGTGGATTTTCCTACACTCAAATATGAACCAAGTTTGAAGTCTCTGTGACAACGATGTCCAAACTTATGGCTGATTACGTGAATTGGACATTTTGCTTGACCGTGACTTTATCCGTTGACTTTGATCTTCCAAAATTTAATAAATTTAATCCCTGCAAGTTTCATTACTCTACGATGAAAATTGTGGTCCTGTGGCTGTTCACAAACAAACACACAAAAAGATGGTAAAATATAACCTCCTTCCAACTTAGTTGGCGGAGGTAATAACAGAATGGCCCCCAGTCCCGGGCGTAGCGGGGTGCTAAAAATCTCCCGGTTTATGAGTACCAAAGAAAATGTGAAAATTGGTAATTGGAATGTTAGAATCATGAAACAGAAGTGTTATACTGTAGCTACTACTACTACTCTCTCTCTCTCTCTCTCTCTCTCTCTCTCTCTCTCTCTCTCTCTCTCTCTCTCTCTCTCTCTCTCTCTCAGCGAAATCACACGTATATTCTGAATCCACTTACCGTCCATCAATTTATTTTCCATAAACAGACACATGGATATCTCTCTCTCTCTCTCTCTCTCTCTCTCTCTCTCTCTCTCTCTCTCTCTCTCTCTCTCTCTCACAGCGAAGTCACAGGTATTTCTTAATCCACCTACATCCATCAGAATCTATTTTCTTTTTACAGACACGTGGATCTCTCTCTCTCTCTCTCTCTCTCTCTCTCTCTCTCTCTCTCTCTCTCTCTCTCTCTCTCTCATTTGCTGGATTCGTTTCTATGCATAGCGCTCTCTCTCTCTCTCTCTCTCTCTCTCTCTCTCTCATTTGCTGGATTCGTTTCTATGCATAGCGCTCTCTCTCTCTCTCTCTCTCTCTCTCTCTCTCTCTCTCTCTCTCTCTCTCTCTCTCTCTCTCTCTCTCTCTCTCATTTGCTGGATTCGTTTATATGCATAGCCCTCTCTCTCTCTCTCTCTCTCTCCTCTCTCTCTCTCTCTCTCTCATTTGCTGGATTCGTTTATATGCATAGCCCCCCCCCCCTCTCTCTCTCTCTCTCTCTCTCTCTCTCTCTCTCTCTCTCTCTCTCTCTCTCTCTCTCTCTCTCAGCGAAGTCACAGGTCTTTCTTAATCCACTTACATCCATCAGAATCTATTTTCCATAAACAGCCTCGTGGATAAGACTATCGAAGGTTAAAAACCTAAGATGAATGCTTCCACGTGTAATATGATAAGCAAACCGCTCTTTCACATCGCATAAATGATGATCCTATTCACGTGTGTGATCCCTCCCCCCTAGCGGTTCATAGCAAGCGGTAATCATTAGGGCCATTCATTGCTGATACAGACGGCAATTAACCCCAAGAGAAAGCTAATGATAATAGCTACCGAACGCTGAGGTCTTCCTTTAACGACATCTTTGTATGGGGGTCGAGCTCCTTGGCTAATCCTCCAAAGGGTCCTAATGTGATTTAAAGATGCCCCTGGGAGATCCTTACGGGGAGGAGTTATGCAATGGGCCCCCGCTTTTCCAGGAAAGGAGTGAGCGTGGGAAGATGCCGAGTGTTTTTTTTTATTTTTTTTTTCTTGGTGTCGTTGACTTTAGAATTTTTGTTTGAAGTTTTGAAACTTTTTTTTTTTCAAGTTATACAATTTTCTTCAAGTCATTTCATTGACGCGTCTGTTAATCTATTCTCTACCAAAAAACTATTCACGAAATCATACATCAACATTCTAGAAGTTTTGTTTAAATATTGATGCTAAATGATCTTACTGTTTGATCTTTTGTTTGTTTTTTAGTCGAATAAGAATCTTATTCATTAACGTTGTGGATGATTATCTTACAGAAATTAAACCATTTTATTACCTCCGCCAACGAAGTTTGAAAGATGTTATGTTTTACCCCCAGTTTTGTGTGTTTGTGAACAGCTTCCTGGCCACAATTTCAATCGTAGATTATGACACTTACAGGTATTAACTGCTAGGTAAAAAGCTGGAAATGATTAAATTTGGGAAGGTCAAGGTCAAAGTTCAAGGTCACGGTCAAGCAAAATGTCCAATTCACGTAATCAGCCATAAGTTTGGATATTTTCGTCACAGGGACTTGAAACTTGATTCATATTTAAGTGCATGAAAATCCACGTCAATTAATACATGTTAAGGTCAAAGGTCAAAGTTAAGGTAGAGAAATAAGCTGCTGCGTCGGAGGTCAGCGCTCTACTGAGTGCCCTTCTAGTTTTTAATGTTTTGCTCGATATATTGTAAGAAATTTAATCTTTATATGAAATTGGTACATTTTGTCTTTTGGATATGTTGGTGTTTTAACACAGAGGCTATTAACGTTCACTGCCTAAATGAGAATGTCTGTCCCGACTTCTTACGATTTTAAGGATTTTCCATTAACTTCCAACAACATTTTTGTTAATTTTATTATACTGTATTACAAAAAGATTTTCCAAGTTTTCTTAACAATAGTAGCATTGATTTGAGGTTGCAAGATTCTAAGGGCAAGCATTATTATTATTTATTATTTTTTTGTTAACTATCGAGTTCAGAGATAGGTGGTTTGTGGTGTCCTTGTTACTTTTCCTTTCTCTATGCTAACTAAAACACACTTTGATATTCCAAAATCCATCTTGATTATTCTGCTATTAACGTGTTTTTTTCCATTTGTATGGGGTAAGCACGGTTGCATTCTTTTTGAAGGACTTTGCCTTGGTTTTGTGGTAGACCGTAGCCCCGATCGGCTGCTCTGCCTGACATCGCTTAGACCCCGGCAGCGTATGTTCATGTGTTGTACCAGTCACCATCGTCCTTCCTCCCGGCAGCGAGGGGTCCTGGCGCTGTTAGGTCGACAGTTCGAGAAGTGTGAGGTGTCTGTTATGTTATTAGTTGTTGGAGTGGCTCTGTTTGTGTGTGTATTAGTCTGTAACAGCCATTTGCTTTAAGCAAACATATCTGTCGACTACATACATAACCCTGAGGAGTCTACACTGATAGCAAAGTGTCCGCCTCTTGATTCCTCCTGATGTAATTCTTATAGTCTGGATTAACACGTATATTTACTTAGCATCTTTCCCGAACAACGCTCATAAATGGCGGAGGCAAGGCATAGTGACAATGTCCTAGCTAGCAGGACAATGCCCTATGATAGAGATTAACCCTCTCCACACAAGCTAGGACGAGAGAGGGCCAGGCAAGGGCTGCTGATGATTCAGAAAGTAGACTTATAGGTTCCCCCCCCCCCCCCGACTGCCCACCCTTACTTCAAAAGGATGATGAGGTTGCAAACACTGCAAGAAACTATCGAACTTGAACGGGATTCGAACTCCAGTTCTGCAGATCGCAAGGCAGGGTCGTTTCCTATGGGCCACCACAACCGTCAATGAACATCAGGTGGTTTATTCTGCAGCCTTCTATCTGGATTTGGTACTCAACTTGATCTTTTCCAGTAATCTTGTCATAGGAATCATAGCTACCACTAAGAGTAGTGGTGATAGCAAGACACCTTGGAGGATTCCTTTTAAGATTTAAAGGCTGCTCATAAATGACATGGGCAAGGGACAATGACATTGCCTTTTCGAGCAGGACAATACCCTAGAGACTGACCACATATACATACGATCAGTGCCCAAGCCCCCTCTCCACCCAAGATAGGACCAATGAGGGGCAGATAATGGCTGCAGATGACTCAGTAGATAGACTTATAGACTCCCCACCCCCTTTATCCTTAGATCATCATAATTGTTAGGTTGGAACGACCATAGTTTGAGCGGGATTCGAACCCCATTCTAGCGTTCACCAGCCAGGGACTTTGCCACATTGGCCACCACAACCTCTGCAAGCCATGTAAATATTGTTTTCCAGTTTTGCTTTGTGTTCTTGAGGAAGTTAATAGTTTTACCCTCCGCACATTATATCTTTGGTTCTATCAGCCATACGTGTGACCTGCTATGTGGTAACATGTTGAAGGGTTTCAAGTAGTCTGTCCATGCCATACTTAGAATGCTTTCCCTTCATTTGCTATTCTTCATCACGCTTTTGAGTAGCTGGTCTTTTGTGCCTCTGCATCATTTTTGCTGGAATGGTCAGTTTTTTCTCCAGGTAGATGTACAACTTTTCATTGATAATGCCTGTTAGCAGATTCCATATTATTGATAGGCAGGTAGTTGGACTATATAGTTAGTGGTTATGTTATCTTTATTTTTGTATTATTTTTATTATTATTATTATTATTGTTATATGCCTTGTATAATAAAGAGCAAGTTTGGGCTATATATATATATATATATATATATATATATATATATATATATATATATATATATATATAAATTATCCATTCGCGCCTAGCTCTTCCCGTCCCTGGTGTAGAGAAGAGAAGAGAGAGAGAGAGAGAGAGAGAGGAGAGAGAGAGAGAGAGAGAGAGAGAGAGAGAGAGAGAGAGAGAGAGAGAGAGAGAGAGTAGTCATACCCTGATGAGAGGGGTGTGCCTGTGTGTACATATCTAAATATTTAGCCGTAGTATTTACATATATATATATATATATATATATATATATATATATATATATATATATATATATATATATATATATATATATAAATTATTTGAATGTCTTGATTACAATTAACCTTTTCTAGTCGAATTAATTTATGGACAAATTAATGAATTGATTCTCGTTAATTACTATTTACCTCCTTTCAAGGACTGTGTCCAACAGCCAATGAATAGCCGAGTTGAATCCATATGTATATGCATATGGACAAATAGGGTTCAGTGGAAGTATAGAATTGAATTGACTATGAAATAAAAACTAATGATTGCAATCCTATTCAGGTAAACAAATAGATACAAATAAATGATAGATTAGACATTGTAAATAGATGCAGTGCTAGAGAATAGTTGTTGATATATACAGTATATATATATATATATATATATATATATATATATATATATATATATATGAATATATATATATATATATATATATATATATATATATATATATATATACTTATATATATATGTATATATATATATATTTATATATATAGATATAAATGTAAAGATATATATAAATATATATATATATATATATATATATATATATATATATATATAATATATATATATATATATATTTATATATATACATATATTTATATATACATATACATATATATATATATATGTATATATACATACATATATGTATATATATACATATATATATTCATATATATATATATTATATATACATATATATATATATATATATATATATACATACGTACACATACACACTTACCGAAGCAAAAAAAATTTAAGACTACTATGCATTACAGAGTAAAACAGGTTAGGAAAAATAATTTAATTATGGAAATAAGAGCTAAAAAAGTGCGTTAGAAAATTCGTGTCAAAGTCAAATTTCTCTTTATTTTCATATTAGTCGGGTTTTCTGTATATTTGGCCTTGCTAAGATAAATTAATATATATATATATATATATATATATATATATATATATATATATATATATATATATATATATATATATATATATATATTCTTTCACCCTCATATTTCAGTTCATAATTCAGAACCACAATATTAATATTCATAACTTGTGTACGTAACCCGTCAAAATGATAGCGAAATGTTTCAGATACACATTACGGAACATACACTGTTGGAAAAAACCGTAATTTTAATCGGAAATTTTCCGTAAAATATATTTTTCTCAGCCGTATTTCAGTAAAACACAAGCGACCGTAATTTTACCTTATTTTGTTATTATTTTATACTGGTTGGTGACCGTAATATCACTTTTATGTCAATATATCCCTTTTTTTAAACGGTAAAAATCCTGGAATAAATGTTGCAAGAAATTTACTGTTTTTTTTTTTAAATGCAAATTTTTAAGTGTAGAGAAATATTTATTTTAATGTTGTTACTGTTCTTAAAATATTTTAATATTCTTGTTTCCTTTCCTCACTGGGCTATTTTCCGTATTGGAGCCCTTGGGCTTATAGTATTCTGCTTTTCTAGCTAGGTTTGTGGTTTAAATTTTTAACAGTGTAGAGAAATATTTATTTTGATGTTATTGTTCTTAAAATATTTTATTTTTTCTTATTTCCTTTCCTCACTGGACTATTTTCCCTATTGGAGCCCCTGGGCTTATAGTGTTCTGCGTTTCCAACTAGGTAGGTTTGTAATTTAGCAAGTAATAATAATAGTAATAATAATACGCGACCTGTCAAAAATGATGACTAAAAGTTTTAGATATACATTAATTAAGGAACCTAAAGAATGAAGGAAGAATCAACTAAACGGGAAATTACGAAGGAAGAAAGATAAACACAGAATCACCGGAACCCAAAGGGGCGAAGGAAGATGTAAAACGAGCGAAAACCGAGCAAACCGGATTCTTGGAGGTTAATGAGGAAACAATAAAGAACATCAGAGAAGAGCATCCAAGGGCTGCCCAGACAACAGGAGCAGTTTTCCCAGCGGGAGACGCTTGCTCCAACCCTCGCCTCTGAATGCAAGAGCAACTTGCCACTTCTCTCTAGGGTAGGGAAAGAAGAAGAAGAAGAAGAAGAAGAAGAAGAAGAAGAAGAAGGAGAAGGAGAAGAAGAACTTATGGGAGAGAGATTATATGTAGTCGATGAGGAACCACGTAAAGGCATAAAGAGAGTTGAGTAATGTGAAGATATAAATATATACCGGTATACAAAGAAAATA
>NC_090731.1:154547099-154554599 GCF_036898095.1 Palaemon carinicauda
ATATCATTATTCTCTCTCTCTCTCTCTCTCTCTCTCTCTCTCTCTCTCTCTCTCTCTCTCTCTGCTTCGCAATAATTTCCTGTATCAATCCTCCCCCTCTACCTTTCTCTCCAACTCCTTGCTGTATTTGTACATAGCTCTCTCTCTCTCTCTCTCTCTCTCTCTCTCTCTCTCTCTCTCTCTCTCTCTCTCTCTCTCTCCTCCCCCATGTGTCGAAACCTAACAATGAGTTCCCCATATTTTTTGTACAATTAATTCCCATCCCGCGGTGCACATCGTTCCACCAGCCCACTAATAAGCCTACGGGATTCGCACACAACGTTTGGAGTTTCAGCCTTCACAAATTATTTTCCTTATGATTTTTTGCCATCATTTTTTTATATATAAAATATAGGTTATATATACGTTATTTATAATATCGATTGGAGATAATCATATAGATTTATATGGCTTTATTTTTTTTCACTATTTTTTTTTTAATTGAGGTGGGTTTTTGCTTATAGTTCTCATCCACTTTATTATTTTATTGTATTACAAGTGTATGTGACCCGTCAAAAAAAGATAGCTAAATATTTCAATAGATTTGCACACACAAGCACACTATTCTCACCCGGGTATGACTACTCCCTCTCCTTCCTACCGGAGGGACGGGAGAGCTGAGCGTGATCGCATATATATATATATATATATATATATATATATATATATATATATATATATATACATTATATATATAATGTATATATTTTATATGTATATATATACATATATTTATATATATATTTTTTTATTTATATATAGCCAGACAATTACTTTCTTATATAAGAGAGATTATTATTATTGTTATTATTATTATTGTTATTATTATTATCATTATTATTTATCTTCTTAATGGTCTTTAATTTAGCATTCCTCTTTATGATTTTACGCTGATATATAGTGTGATTTTGCCAACATATCCCTAATCTAACGTCTTGTTTTCCTCAACGGTCTTTTTTCTGATCTAGAAGGAATCAAATTTTAAACGAAAAATATGAGTTTAAACCTATTTAAGCTGATTTTATTTTGGATTAAATGCGCAAGTCGTCAATGATGAGCTATTTCTTCTTTTCATTTCGCTTCGAAGCGAATTCCTGAGAAAAAAAAAAGTTTCGTCTTGGTGAAATCATCATAAATCATCGGTATCATCATGGATGAATGCGTTTGCATTCATGGATAACCTGGAAGTTAGAGTTCGTGAATTTCGGCCAGTTAAAAATACAAAACCAAAAGGGTTCTGTTAAAGAAATGGGGAACCAAAAATAGCTATAATCCTAGTTGGGAAAGCAGGAGGCTATAAGCCCAAGGTCTATATTAGATAAAATAGCCCAGTTGGGAAAGAAAATAAGGAAACATAGAATAGTGTGCCTGAATGTACCCTCAAGCAAGAAAACTCTAACCCAAGACAGTCGAAGATCATGGTATAGAGGCTATGGCACTACCCAAGACTAGAGAACAATGGCTTGATTTTGGAGTATCGCTATAGAAGAGCTTCTTATCATAGCTAAAGAGTCTCTTCTACCCTTACCAAGTGGAAAATAGACACTGAACATTTACAGTGCAGTAGTTAATCCCTAGAGCGGCGAAGAATTGTTTGGTAATCTCAGTGTTGTAAATAAGTGAGTGTTTACGTAAATGAATAATAAGCATATGGCAGTGATGTTTATAATAAACAAAGAAATTGAAAGATCATAATAACGATTATTTTCAATAGACGCCCCAAATTGTGTTTAACAGCAAATTATATACGTTGTTATTAATGTCCCCTAATTACCTACCAAGATCCCGGCAAAACTTTGTCTACCAGAAGTCGGGTTAATTCAATCAATACAATAAGTTTCCTTAGTCTCAGATTGCTTTAATGGCTTTTCTTATAGATAACCAGTTTTTTTTTTTTTTTTTTTTTTCCGTTGGGACGGTCAGAGAAGAACAAATGATTTCAATTAAATTTGGTAATGAGTCAGAATTGTGTGAAAAAAAATAATAAAAAAAGGAATAACAATGATATTAATAATAATAATGGTAATAAATAAAAAATGGTAATGGAAGTAACATCTAGAAATGAGTAGGAAGTCAATGTGAACCTTAATTTATTGGTTTGATATGAATAAATTCCATTAGTTCATGGCAATTTACTCGAAATTGATTATAAGCGTTTGAGAATATTTCGACTCATTTGACGTGGATGTTATATTTTCATTTGTTTATGGATATAAAGCTCTATTGTTTATCTAAACATGGAGACCAAATAGGTTTTGGGATTGATGGAAAGAGCGGTTAGTTGTGAAGGTTTAAATGTCGCTCATGAACGGCTGAGGCGTGGGATAGGACAATGCCGTAGAGGCTGAATATAAATTATATATATATATATATATATATATATATATATATATATATCTTTATGTATGTAAATATACATTTTTATATATGTATATATATATATCTTTATATATAATTATATATATATTCATATATATATATATATATATATATATATATATATATATCTTTATATATATGTATTTATATATTTATATATATATATATATATATATATCTTAATATATATATATATATATCTTAATATATATGTATATATATATTTTTATTTACATGTCTATATATATATATATATATATATATATATATATATATATGTATATATATAATATATATATATATATATATATATATATATTTATTTATATATATGTATATATATATAATATATATACATATATATATATGTGTATATATATATATATATATATATATATATATATATATATATATGTATGTATGTATGTATACACACACAAGATCAGCGACCAAGTGACCTCTCCATCAAGCTAGGACCTGGGAGGGCCAGGCAGTGACTGCTGATAAATCTGCAGGTAGACCTAAGGGCTCCCCCAAACCCCCTTACAAGGATGGCGAGGTTGCAGACGCTACTAGAAACTATCGAGCTTAAGCGGATCTCGAACTCCCGTCCAACAGATTGCCAGTCGGGAATGTTTCCATAACTCTTACGAGAATAATGAGAACAGAAGCTGGGATTGAGTTCCAGAACTGGTGGGTTTTGCTTTCCGAAAGTAACAGTTTCCTAGAGTCCATTTGACTGGTTATAAGGCAACTCATAAATGGCAGAGGCAAGGGACAGTGACATTGCCCTATTAAAAAGGACAATGCCCTAGAGCAGTGTTTCCCAACCTTTCTTTAAATGATTACCCCAAAATGTTATTTCCAACTAATCAATTACCCCATTAAACATATACCCGGTAACATCAGATGTTTTTTTGCAGCCACCTGATGAACTGTATGGATCATGTAGCCCGCTATTGGCTGCTTATAGTTAAGGATCCAAAACAAATGTAAACTTTTCCATTTTAATGGATATCAAAATGAACCATCATCTGTGCAGAATATTCAATGTAACAATATTAATAGATATTATTTAGTAATCACTTTATGTTTGCTCTGGTTTTTCAGTGTGAGGGTTGAGCTTGTTTTGCCTGTGCAATTTTCTCTATTCTGGGCTTGTGAATAACTCAATTTCCGAACATGTTGATTACCCCAAAAATTCGGGTCCATTACCCCAGGGTTGGGAAACACTGTCCTAGAGACTTACCACCGTATGATCAGCGCCCAAGCCCCCTCTCCATCCAAGCTAGGAACAGGAAGGGCCAGGCAATGTCTGCGGATGACTCAGCAGGTACACCCGTAGGCTCCGCAAAACCTCACATCCTTAGCTCACACGGATGGTGAGGTTAGAGCAACCAAAGAGAACTAACGAGTTTGAGCGGGACTCGAACCCCCGTCTGGCGATCACCAGTCAGGAACGTTACCACATCGGCCACCACAATCCTAAACTCTGCAATCAGGATCTTTAGAATTCCACAGTCAAGAATTTAATACATCATATTTTTCACACAATTCCTCTATTTTGAAATTGATAAATAAATAAATGGTCTCCATTAAGTTAATCTGGTGTGTTGTGACTTGGCATGAGTAACTTGTTTACTTGTTTACTTAATAGGTGTTTACTTGTGTGTTTGCAAAATTCGCCGGAAGTTAAGCTTATTAATGATATAACATTTGTCTCTAGTTTCCGAAAAGCAAATTAAGATATTTGGTAATGGTTTCTCTTAAAATGACCCAGATAATGATGTGTATTATGTGATAGGTTATATTTATTTTTTATAATGCCTATTGCTGTGACTATTATTATTATTATTATTATTATTATTATTATTATCATTTAATTATTTGCCACTCCGTTAAGAAGCGGTAACTCAAGATTATTATTATTATTATTATTATTATTATTATTATTATTATTATTATTATTATTATTATTTTCCACCTCAGCCTTTAGGAACGACGACTCAAAAAGTTCTTACCCACCCATTCTAAGTATTAATTTGGCAATAAGTTCTCAGTCTCCACTATAATCATTATTATTCTAAAACTTGATAATACATTTCTATAATTCCATTCTTCCCAAAACGGGAAGATAAACTTCTGGGATCCAGAAGACATTGAAGTCAGCCATTAAGTTATGCAGCTTCCATCTTCGTGTGTAGTACTCGACAGAACCATATTGAAATAGAGAGGTTCGTTTACATAACGAGACTGAGAAGAGGAAACTTCGGATAGTAGATTGAATAATAACAGGGGAAGGGGATGAGGGGAAGTGGCTGATCTGAGGGGAGGTGCTTGAACTGTGGGGAAGTGGCTGATCTGAGGGGAGGTGGCTGATCTGAAAGTGGGGGGGGGGCGGATCTGGTCTGAGGGGAGGTGGCTGATCTGAAGGGAAAAGGTTGATCTGAGGGGGGCATCTGGTCTAAGGGCAGGTGGCTGATCTGATGGAAGACGGCTGATCTGAGGGGAGATGGTTGATCTGAAAGGGTAGGATCTGGTCTGAGGGGAGGTGGCTGATCTGAGGGCAAAAGGTTGATCTGAGGGGAAAAGGTTGATCTGAGGGGGGCATCTGGTCTAAGGGCAGGTGGCTAATCTGATGGAAGACGGCTGATCTGAGGGGAGATGGTTGATCTGAAAGGGTGGGATCTGGTCTGAGGGGAGGTGGCTGATCTGAGGGGAAAAGGTTGATCTGAGGGGGGCATCTGGTCTAAGGGCAGGTGGCTAATCTGATGGAAGACGGCTGATCTGAGGGGAGATGGTTGATCTGAAAGGGTGGGATCTGGTCTGAGGGGAGGTGGCTGATCTGAGGGGAGGTGGCTGATCTGAGGGGAAAAGGTTGATCTGAGGGGGGCATCTGGTCTAAGGGCAGGTGGCTGATCGGATGGAAGACGGCTGATCTGAGGGGAGATGGTTGATCTGAGGGGAGGCGGCTGATCTGAGGAGAGGTGGCTGATCTGAGGGGGGTGGAATCTGGTCTGATTGCAGGCGGTTGATCTGAGGGGAGGTGGCTGATCTTAAGGAGGAGGATCTGGTCTGAGGGCAGGCGGCTGATCTGATGGGAGGAGGCTAATCTGAGGGGAGGCGGCTGATCTGAGGGGAGTTGGCTGATCTTAAGGGGGAGGATCTGGTCTAAGGGCAGGTGGCTGATCTGATGGAATACGGCTAATCTGAGGGGAGGCGGCTGATCTGAGGGGAGATAGTTGATCTGAAGGGAGGTAGCTGATCTGAGGAGAGGTGGCTGATCTGAGGGGGGTGGAATCTGGTCTGATTGCAGGCGGTTGATCTGAGGGGAGGTGGCTGATCTTAAGGAGGAGGATCTGGTCTGAGGGCAGGCGGCTGATCTGATGGGAGGAGGCTAATCTGAGGGGAGGCGGCTGATCTGAGGGGAGTTGGCTGATCTTAAGGGGGAGGATCTGGTCTAAGGGCAGGTGGCTGATCTGATGGAATACGGCTAATCTGAGGGGAGGCGGCTGATCTGAGGGGAGATAGTTGATCTGAAGGGAGGTAGCTGATCTGAGGAGAGGTGGCTGATCTGAGAGGGGTGGAATCTGGTCTGATTGCAGGCGGTTGATCTGACGGGAGGCGACTGATCTGAGGGGAGGTGGCTGATCTGAAGGGGGCCGTCTGGTCTGAGGGGAGGCGGCTGATCGGAGGGGAGGTGGCTGATCTTAAGGGGGAGGATCTGGTCTGAGGGCAGGCGGCTCATCTGATGGGAGGAGGCTAATCTGAGGGGAGGTGGCTGATCTGAAGGGGGCCGTCTGGTCTGAGGGGAGGCGGCTGATCTGAGGGGAGATGGCTGATCTTAAGGGGGAGGATCTGGTCTGAGGGCAGGCTGCTGATCTGATGGGAGGCGGCTGATCTGAGGGGAGGTGGCTGATCTGAGGGGGGTTTGGTCTGAGGGCATGCGGCTGATCTGAGGGAAGGTGGCTGATCTTAAGGGGGAGGGTCTGGTCTGAGGACAGGTGGCTGACCTATCATTACTACCTAGTTTGAGGAAAATCGGTGTAGTTTTTGTGTAAAGTTTCACAAATCAAACAAACAGGGGTGAATACATACCCTTCGCAAAGTCTTTGATTTTGGCGAAGACATTTACTAGGGCAGTGATGGCTATGTTATACAACTGACTCTAAGGTACAACTGCCGAGGATGCCATTGCCCTCAAGAGGGATAAGCTCATCTGCTCTAGAGGTTTAAAGGCCGCTCATGAGTGGCAGAAGCAAGGGACAGTGACATTGCCCTAGAGACTGACCATATGTTTAGCACCCGAGCCCCCTCTCCACCTAAGCTAAGACCAGAGAGAGTCAAGCAATGTCTTCTGATGACTCAGCAGGTAGAGGTTTCCCAAGGATGGTGAGATTGCAGACAATACAAGAAACTGTCGTGCTTGATTGGGACTCGATCTCCCGTCCAGCATAACGCCAGGCAATGATGTTTCCAGAAGGACATCACAACCCTATGAGAAGGCCTTTCTCTTAAGGAGGATTTACGTTTTGTAAGGAAACATGAAAAACCCTTTCATAGAAAAGCTATTTATCAACGGCAGAGTGTCTTCGGTAACAATGTGAAAACCTCCGGTCCTTCCATTCTAGAATAACAAATGAAACGTATAGCATATTGGGTGGAAAAGCAAGTAATACCAATATATTCCGTCAGATCCCTCGAAGCGGTGAGAATAGAACCTGTCTATTCTCTATTTTACTTTCGTCATTAGAACGCACAAAAGAACGCACAGATATCAGGCTTACAGGCACAACAAAGAGCGGCAAAGCGGCCGCGTTCAATAGTGTTTTGGGATCGCTCCCGCATCTCGTCCGTTGCGCAACGCTGCATTCTATTGTTTCGAGGCAACAATGCTACCGATGGAAAACACCATCCGGGAGTCTTAGTCGATGCTGGAATGCCCACTGATACTATGATGCTGGAACGGTTTCTAATGAGAGAATATGCTATTTTAATGGGAGATAGGCGATTGGTCAACAATGGAAATGATGGTCTTTAGGTATTAGGATTTTTTTTTTATACCTCCGCCTGCGAAGTTGG
>NC_090731.1:154557099-154577099 GCF_036898095.1 Palaemon carinicauda
GGAAATATTTCCGCTCGTTAGGAGGCATGTTTTCAAGAGAAGATTTTCCCCGAATTGCCTCGGTTTCTATAAGCCTCTACAGTGGAACCGTGCGGTTTAATAGTGCACGCGGGTAGTAAATCACTGGCGCTTGGAAATCTTCCGAGCGGCCAACGTGCGAACTTCCATTAAACTTCATTGATTTCTACCGCACGGACAAAACCGCTCGGCACCAATCCACTCTTGTGAAGCGAGCCTATGTAGTAATTTCATTGACAGAGTAGTTATTCTCCCGTGGCTTCCCTTCCTCTTTCTAACACACACACACACACACACACACACACACACACACACACACACACACACACACACAAGGATTTAAGAAGCATTTACACTTAGTTATATGGGTGTTAGTAGCCTAAGGACTGGTGTGGGTGAGTCCCCCCCCCCCCCCCCCCTCCCCCTTTCGAAGCATAGGGTCTGGCTTGATCGGATGATCAAAGCTTCAGGAGTCTGCTGAAATTGATAAAGGAATCGGAGGTTAGTTTTTGTATAAAGTCCAGACTACTGTTGTTATTTGTATGGTTTGATGTGGTATGTATGTATGTATGTATGCAAAAATGATTTATGTATTTAATAAATAAAAGGTGTGTTTATTCATGTTTGCACTTGCAATAATTTTTTGAGTATTGTGGCGTCTTTCAATATTGCTAGCTCATAACGATTTCATACCAGATAATAAAGTTTTTATACTGTATGTCAGTGTAAAAAGGATTATCTTGTGTAATGAGACGATAAAATCTCTGTTAAGGGGTTTTTTTTATAGTGATGATTTTGTTTTCCTACAGTTTTATCGTAAATGAAATTGTTTATGTATTTCAGCGTTATCAACTCCATTCAAAAGTTTTGTGTGAGCCATTTCACAAACAAACAAACAAACGCACACACAAATATATATATATATATATATATATATATATATATATATATATATATATATATATATATATATATATATATTATATACTGTATATGTTTATTTAATTTAAAGACTTAATCTGTTTCAACATTGTTTAATTTGTGGACATTTTTTCCTCTATATTCATATAAAATCGTATGCCTTCATTAGCTAGTGTCAACAATAACAACAAAAATGGTGGAACTCTAGCACACCCGATTTCATTAGGGCTCAGTACCGATTTGCTCTACATATTTCACACATCGTCAGCGAATAATATGACAGCAGTTTAAAAAAGTTGATTTTGATCATGATAAACAAATGGAAATGCTGTATAGTAATCTAAAACGTTCTCTCTCTCTCTCTCTCTCTCTCTCTCTCTCTCTCTCTCTCTCTCTCTCTCTCTCTCTCTCTCTCTCTCTCTCTGTTGCTTTCTATATCTTTGTACCAGCGACATTTCTTAATTCTTGCTTTCTAACCTCTCAACTGTTTCTTCACACTTGAACATCCGGTTTTTCCCATATTGCACCTCGGTGCTGAATGTTCTCCTTGTCCCTAGCTCCATCCTTATATCCAAAATTCTGTAAATCCATCTATATACTGTAGATAAACTCTGTGGAAAAATTTTGATTCTGTCAAAACTTCAGCAGTAGTGAAACCCCTTCAAAACCTTGTCAAAACTTCAGCAGGAAAACCTTGTCAAAACTTCAGCAGTAACGAAAGCCCTTCAAAACCTTCTGTCAAAACCTCAGCAGTAATGAAAACCCTTCAAAACCTTCTGACAAAACTTCAACAGTAACGAATGCCCTTCAAAACCATCTGTCAAAACTTTAGCAGTAACGAAAGCCCTTCAAAATCTTCTGTCAAAACCCCAGCAGTAATGAAAGCCCTTCAAAACCTTCTGTCAAAACCTCAGCAGTAATGAAAGCCCTTCAAAACCTTCTGTCAAAACTTCAGCAGTAACCAAAGCCCTTCAAACCTTCTGTCAAAACCTCAGCAGTAATGGAAGCCCTTCAAAACCTTCTGTCAAAACTTAAGCAGGAACGAAAGCCCTTCAAAACCTTCTGACAAAACCTCAGCAATAATGAAAGCCCTTCAAATCCTTTTGTCAAAATTTCAGCAGTAACGAAAGCTATTCAAAACCCTCTGTCAAATCTTCTTCAGTAACGAAAGCCCTTCAAAACCTTCTGTCTAAACCTCAGCAGTAACGAAAGCCCTTCAAAACCTTCTGTCAAAACCTCAGCAGTAACGAAAGCCCTTCAAAACCTTCTGTCAAAACTTCATAAGTAACGAAAGCCCCTCAGAACCTTCTGTCAAAACCTCAGCAGTAATGAAAGCCCTTCAAAACTTCAGCAGTAAGGAAAGTCATTGAAAACCTTGCCCATTTGTATCATAAATCCTTTGTAACTATACTGAATAAACAAAAAAATCTTATAAGTAGCAGTTCAAATTGAGGCTCGCATTGCCTTGCTGGTGTTTGTTATTGAAGTCTTTCTTTCCGGAGACTTTGGTTGCGATGTCCAGCAGCGTTGACTATGTCATCGCAGGTTTTATGATGTTGCGAACATTCAATCAAGAGTTATGGTGGTGAGGACAACATAGCTGGGACTGGGAGATTTACATTTCCTTACCATGTTGGTATTCTCCTTTTTTCTCTTTACTGAATAAACCTTTCCTACAGATGGAAAGAAGTAAATCTTTTTGGATATTGTTGTTTTTATTATTGTTTTTATTATTATTATTATTATTATTATTATTATTATTATTATTATTATTATTATTATTATTGCTTCTTTGAAGTCGTCTTCAAGTATCTGTTTGGCGTTTTACTATGAAAAGCACTTGTTTATGTAATTTTTATACTTTTCTCCAGGTGCCCTCTTTAGTATGTCTTATTTTCTGTATCTATTGTAGAATAGGAGTTATTATGTTATATCTAGTTTTTAAGTGTTTATATATATATGCATATATGTATATATATATATATATATATATATATATATATATATATATATATATATAATGTGTAGTTGTATATGTAAATTGTATATTTCTTTCATATATGTATATAATTTATACAGTATATACATATATTGTAGATATATGTATATATATATATATATATATATATATATATATATATATATATATATATATATATATATATATATATACAGAAGGCTCATCAGCAGCATATCAAAACTTGCTGTAAATTTTAACTTTCGCAAAATTTCACTCACTTTCACAATATTGATTGCCTTTTTAATATATATATATATATATATATATATATATATATATATATATATATATATGTGTGTGTGTGTGTGTGTGTGTGTGTGTATGTGTGTGTATATTGTGTATGTATCTGGTTTTCTATGTGTGCAGATTCCTCTTAACCTAATCACGCACCTATTACGCCGAGCTACAAGTCCCAACCGTGATTCTTAAACATTCCTAAACGCGAGTCCATTATATTCTCATGAATGCGTTGGCGTTAATTTCATAGAGAAGAACCCGAGCACGTGATGCGATAATTATAAAGCCTCTTTAGAAATCCCTCTTCAAATGAGATACTCTTTGGTGGGTGGAGCCTATGAGAGACTCTCGGAGACTGAAATCAAGAGAAGAGGAAAAGTGTTTCGTGTAAGATATATCACTTTGTACTTGTGGTTGTTCTCGAGCTCAAAATTACACGTGTATATATTCAAGTTATCATCATCATCATCATTTCCTCCTACGCCTATTGATGCAAAGGGTCTCAGTTACATTTCGCCAGTTGTCTTTAATCTTGAGCTTGAAATCAGTATTTCTCCATTCATCATCTCCTACTGCACGCTTTATAGTCCTCAGCCATGTAGGCCTGGGTCTTTCAACTTTTATAGTGCCTTATAATAATAATAATTATTATTATTATTATTATTATTATTACTATTATTTTATTTTGTATTCTTCTTCTTCTTCTTTTTCTTCTTCTTCTTCTTCTTCTTCTTCTTCTTCTTCTTCTTCTTCTTCTTCTTCTTCTTCTTCTTCTTCTTATTATTATTATTATTATTATTATTATTAATATTATAATTGTAATTATTATTATTATGATAATAAGTTATGGGAAAAGAGAATGCAGAATTATAAATTTTGAATATATACAGTAAGCTGCTTTATGCTCTTTAAATTTACCCATTTTTTAAAGAATTTGTTATTTTTGCAGTTAATTTCTGGTAAAAGGGATTTTACATAAGCCTGGCATTGGTACATGTTTAAACTATTGATAATTAAGTATCATTCATATGTATATATGTATATATATTATATATATATATATAATATATTATATATATATATATATATATATATATATATATATATATATATATATATATATATATATATATATGTATATATATGTATGTATGTATAGATATATGTACACTTATTTATGTATGTGTGTTTATGTGTTGTAACGCGCTTGGGACATCAGTTATACAAAGACAACACTTTATAATTTTCTGTATCTTTACTTGTCTTCAAGAGCTAGAGCTTTAAAGGAAAAGACGAAATTTATTTCTCTACTGTTCTGTTTATTGAACTGTTGCTGACAGATGTTTCATAAGTAATAAGTAATAGATTTCATCAGGGTATCCCTACTAATAAATCATTACCGCATTTTGTCTCCAATACAAGGATTTGGAAGTCAAACTGGAATTTTAAAGATCCAGATATCTTCAGTACTTTACTTACTTTCCTTTGATGAATGCTGCTTTTTCGGTCCCATACAGCAGGGGGAACCCCACTCTCTACAGTACCTCCGCTGTCGTTTTACCTTGTTCGTTCAGAGTATTTATCGTTTCAGATCACGTATTGTTCATTTACAGTAGTATTTTTACCATTTGTGTTTTTATTTTGCAAAAATCTTCAGAATTGCATATTTGTTTATTTAGAGGGTTTAATATTTCTTATAATTTTCGTTTATAAGAGTGCACTACCAATATTTAAGGATAATACATTCTTTGTAAAAATGCCCTGACGAAAGCCATTAGTTATTGGCTGAAACAGCTGTCAACAAAAGATTAATAAAGTGAATAACGCAGTAATACATTCATTCTTTCCCTTCAAGATTATTTTATTTGGAAGCTCTAGATATAAAAACCAAAAAAAGTGTTATATTAAACCTCTATCACATCTATGCATGGATGCTGCGGATAGAGCATCCGCTGTTATCCAAAAGTAATCCGTGTTATTACCTCCGCCAACGAAGTTGGAAAGAGGTTTTACTATACCCCCTGTTTGTGTGTTTATTTGGTGTATGTGTGTGTTTGTTTGTGAACAGCTTCCTAGCCACAATCTTAATCGTAGAGTAATGAAACTTGCAGGGATTAATTGTTATGTAAAAAATAAAACTAGAAATTATTTAATTTTGGAAAGTCAAGGTCACGGTCAAGCAAAATATCTAATTCAAGTAATCAGCCATAAGTTTGGGCATTGTTGTCACAGAGACTTTAGACTTGGTTCATATTTGAGTGTATGAAAATCCATCCCAATTAATACATGGTAAGGTCAAGGTCGAGCAACTGAGTGCCCCTCTAGTATGTCTGCCACATTTCTGAGAGGTGATACCTTAACTTGGTGAAAGGGTTTGTGTATCACCATGATCAGCAAAGCTATACTATTTTGGGGCACCCAGGTTGGTTAGCTGTGAGCGATTAGATAAAGGTATATCCATAATCACCAATCCACAGTGGCCATCGTGGTGATGAAAACCAGCCAAATCCCAAACATAAATAAGGATATGTCTGAGGCCTTTGTCCTGCAATGGGTCAGAAACGTCTGCATTTGTTGTTGATGTAAATATGTGCATGTATTTGCGTATTCTTACATAATTTGCAGATTCGAAAGCAATTTGTTCAAAGTATCATGAAAGCAGTGAATCATGTTACATAATAGGAATTTTAATCAACTTGGAACAAATTCCTTTTTTGTTTTTATCATGAAGAATTTGCTCGAACTGGTAGTATTACTTTTAGTTTTCGTTATTATTACTAAACCTTTAATATTTGGTTAAACTGTGAGGGCACAAACCCTAGAAACCTATTATCCAAGTGGAAATTTTTTTTTTTTTTTTTTGGTTTAACAAATTCTAGGCCATCTTACATAAGAATCCTATCGCCATTCTCTTCCTTTTTTTTTTCTTTTTAAATGAATTTACGTTATTAACATTTTGGCAAATAGTTCGTCCCATTGGTTGTATCATCTCCTCAGACTTTACATTTTTTTTTAAAGTTCAGAAATTTTATAAACCTGAATTTATTTTTCGTACAGTAACACCGTCTTTATCTTCATTTTTTTTTTTAAATCAGTAGTTTCATTCTCATGGAATTTCACTTTCATCCTTGAAACACCACCTTTTACTTGACCTTGACCCTGACCTTTGACCTTAACATGAATTAGTTAGCGTGGATTTTTATACACTCAAATGTGAATCAAGTTTGAAGTCTCTGTGACGACGATGTCCAAATTTATGGCTGATTACGTTATTTGGACGTTTTGCTTGACCGTGACCATGAACTTTGACCTTGACCTTCAGAAATTTAGTAATTTCCAGCTTTTTACATAACAGTTCATCCCTGCAAGTTTTATTACTCTTCGATTAGAATTGTCATCAGGAATCTGTTCACAAATAAACACTCACACAAACACACAGACAGAGGCGAAAACATAACCTCCTTCCAATACAAAAAAAAAATATAGTTTTAGTAATTCATTTAAGGATTACAAAGAAATAATTGTAGGAGTAATGATATAAGGGAAAGAATATAAACCCTCTTTGATCCATATTTTATCAAACTGTTTACATTTAATTAAAATTTTTATATCTAATTAAAAAACGGGACCTTTGTTAAAAAAAAAAAATAAAAAACTTCCGTTCAATGAGAAGGGGTTCCAAATTTCACTTTTAAAAGTTAAAATAAGAAATTATGTAAAGTTTGTTACCTTCTGAGAATCACGATGGCCCAGTAGCTAATCACAGAATATTTACCGCCAGAAAGTTTAAAGAGCTGTAATGGTACGTTGTTAGAGTCAACATTGATAAGGGGATAACATTTTAGTTTGAAGTTATGGTTTGAATTCGATTATGCTTGATTATTGTTATTTCTTTGTGGTTATGTTTTTATCTTAGTGTTTTTGTTTTTTGTCAAGGATTGTATTTATTTAGATTAATCTTCCATTTTCATAATTTCGGCATACAGTATTATAATTGTGCATATATATATATATATATATATATATATATATATATATATATATATATATATATATATGTATATGTATATATATATATATACTGTAGAGAGATATATTCAGATATCTATCTGTATATATGTATACAGTTTATTCTCATTAATGTATAAAGCAATGGTGAGGCGTGGTGAGCTTCATATATATATATATATATATATATATATATATATATATATATATATATATATATATATATATATATACATATATATATGTATATATATATATATATACACACATATATATATATATAATATATATATGTATATATATACATATATATATATATATATATATATACATATATATATATATATATATATATATATATATATATATATATATATATATATATAAGTATATATATATATATATATATATATATATATATATATATATATATATATATATATGTGTGTGTGTGTGTGTGTGTATGTGGATATATTTATGCCGCTATATGGACACACATTTATTTACATATATACGTGTGTATCCGTTTGAATATTAAGAATTTCATACACGCACACATACAGACATACACATAGCCCACCTCCCCCCAAGGAAGGGAAAGCAGGGGAGGTATGTTTCCTATGCCAGACATATGTCACTTAGGGGCCAACAGTGATATATGGGCATATCCATCATGGACATATTGTTAGCAGGAACAAGGCAGGTCAGAATACTTTCTTCTCTCCGCATTTTTTATTTTTTTATTTCATTTATCTGCTTCCCTTTTTTTCTATCCACCTTCTCTGGTTTTATTCTAATTATTTGGGGAGTTTTATTTTCTTTTTCCATCCACTTTCTCTGGTTTTATCCTAATTAATTGTTTTTTTTTTCTTTTTCTTTTTCTTTAGTTTTATTCTAATCGATTGTTGTTTTTGTTTCTTTTTCTATCCACCTTTTCTGGTTTTATTCTAATTATGTGGTTTTTTCTTCTCTTTATCCATCCACTTTCTCTGGTTTTATCCTAATTGTATTTTTTTAGTTTCTTTTTCTCTAGCTTTATTGGAATCGATTTTTGTTTTTGTTTCTTTTTCTATTCACCTTTTCTGGTTTTATTCTAATTATTTGTTTTTTTTTTCTTCTCTTTTTCCATCCACTTTCTTTGGCTTTATCCTAATTGTTTTTTTTTTGTTTCTTTTTCTCTAGTTTTATTCTAATCGATTGTTGTTTTTGTATCTTTTTCTATCCAACTTTTCTGGTTTTATTCTAATTATTTTTTTTTTCTTTTTCCATCCACTTTCTCTGGTTTCATCGTAATTATTTTCGTGTTTTTGCATCTCTTTTCCATCCACTTTCTCTGGTTGAAATTCCAATTATTTTTTTTCTTCTCTTTTTCCATCCATCTTCTCTAATTTTACTCTAATTATTTTGGTATTTTTTTCTTCTCTTTTTCCATCCACTTTCTCTGGTTTCATCGTAATTATTTTCGTGTTTTTGCTTCTAATTTTCCATCCACCTTCTATGGTTTTATTCTAATTAGTTGTTTATATTGATTCTCTTTTTACATCCACATTTTCGGGTTATTCCAATTAACTTTATTTTCTTCTTTTTCTTCCATCCACCTTCTATTATTATTATTATTATTATTATTATTATTTTTTTTTTTTTTTTTTTTTTTTTGCGGAGGAAAAATCCATGTTCAAAAGAAACGAAAATCTAAACCCTTTATGAATTTTGATGTAGAAATGTGGTCTTGTATTCCAGGATTATGGACAATTTGTCTGTTGTATTGTATGAAAGTACAGTTATTTTTAATGGTATTTACCTAAAGGGAAATATACGTTTACTTAATGAAAATTACAGACGAGACAAAAATTCTGTATTGTGTTTGCCAAATGTGAATGAATATTATTATTATTATTATTATTATTATTATTATTATTATTGTTATTATTATTATTATTATTATGATTATTATTATTTTACTATTATTATTATTATTATTATTATTATTATTATTATTATTATTACTTGCTAAGCCTCAACTTTTGTTGGAAAAACAGGATGTTATAAGCCCAGGGTCTCCAACAGGGAAAATAGCACAGTGAGGAAAAGAAACAAGGAAAAATAGAATATTTTAAGAACAGTGACAATATTGAAATAAATATTTCGTATATAACTATGAAAACTTCAAAATAACAAATGAAAGGGAAATAAGATAGAATAGTGTGCCCGAGTGTACCCTCAAGCCAGAGAACTTTAATCCAAGACAGTGGAAGACCTTGGTACAGAGGCTATGTCGGTAAACAAGGGTGAGGAATATGTGAGGGATTTAAAAAGAAGCTCGTATTGGTTGACTATTTTCAGCTAAGTACTAAATTATTAGGTACATATGGTAGAGGATAGAAGACAGAAATAACAGTCGAAAATTGAAATTCAATAGTCAATAGCCACTTTCCACAGTAAATAGAATGTACAGGTGGAATTTAAAAAAAAAAAAAATGTATGTATGTAATAACTTTGTCCCATTTTCCATATCTGTGGAAATAAATTTGCCATATAATGAGCTTTCTTTGAGTGGGAATACCTTAACTTTGGGAAAAGGGTTAGCGTATCGCCATGATCATCAGAGCTGTTATAGCCAGGGCCACACATACTAGGTTGGTTTGCTGTGAGCGATTAGACGTAAATCTCCCACCATCACCAATCTGCACTAGTCAGCGTGGTTATTAAAACCCTCCAAACCCCATACATACTTAAAGACATGTAGGAGGCCGTTGTCTTGCAGTGAGTTAAATACGGTTACATTTATTGTTTTTAACACAAAAATTATCGAAGTCTTGAATTAAAATTATTTATCGAAGTCTTAAATTAAAAATGAAATTCTTGAAAACCCGAACATAAAAACTTTATTTGAAGAATTTTCCGTTATCCGAGTGTTTCGATCTTAGACGAGGGCCTGAATTGTTTCGACTGCCAAAACTGAAGGATAAAATTTTGGTCTGGAATAATTGATGTAGTTTTGTCAACAGAGGATGGCATCATTAGAGCTGACAAGGTAAACGAAAATTGCAAAGCCTTGGGAAAATTGGAAAATCTCCTGATTTTCAAAGGAAGGTAGGAGGAAATTCACCCAGTAATGGCGAGAAGCAAAAATGTAGGACACATGAAAAAACCCGTAATTTTAATCGGAAATTCTCCGTAAAAAATATACTGTTCTCAGCCGTATTTCAGTAAAATACAAGCGACCGTAATTTCGACCATACTTTTTTATTATATATTACGAGCTAGTGATCGTAATACCAATCCTTTACGTCAATATATCCATTTTTAAAACGGTAAATACCAGGTATCACTTATTGCAAGATTTTTTTTTTCCGTTTTTTTACGTAAATTTTAAACAGTGCAGTAACTTTTTGTGGTTGCATTCTCCACTGAGTAAGTCTGTTAGCGTTATTGATAGAAAATTGTTTAACCTAAATATATATACAGTATATATATATATATATATATATATATATATATATATATATATATATATATATATATATACACACATATATGTATGTATGTATAGGAATGTGTATGTGTTTATTTATGAATAATTTTCAATTATAGAAGGAAATTCTCTATCGTGTTTTGTATACAGCTTCGCCCCTATTTAAGGTTAAATGACCATATATATATATATATATATATATATATATATATATATATATATATATATATATATATATATATATATATATATATTAATATATATATATATATATATATATATATTAATATATATATTAATATATATATATATATATATATATATATATATATATATATATAGCTGCAGATATATATATATATATATATATATATATATATATATATATATATTAATATATATATATATATATATATATATATATATATATTAATATATATATATATATATATATATATATATATATAGCTGCAGATATATATATATATATATATATATATATATATAGCTGCAGATATATATATATATATTATATATATATATATATATATATATATATATATATATATATATATATATATAACGGATTTTGAGCGAAGCGAAAAATCTATTTTTGGGTGAGATGGCCATGTCGTCCTGATGGAAGTTCCTATAGGGTAGCTTCCCAGGGTATATTACAACTACGGCGATATTCCCAGAGAATTTACCTTAAGGTACCAGAATTCTAACTCCTGGAGCGAGTATCCCTCGTGAAAGGGATATCGCGACATATCAGAGGACGTATTCTAGACACGTCACATGGCAATCTACATCCTGGACAGAGATTTCGTCTCGTAGGAGGTGATTGACGAGATACGAATTCGGGAAAGAAAAAGGGGGAGCCGCTCCCAAGGCTTCCCTATCCCCCGATTCGTATGCGTGCCTGGCGCCAATCCTGGCGCCATCTGTATTCCTTGTAGCGATACACGAGGTGCTACAGATACTGTATGTAGGGAGGGGTCCTACAGCCCTTTCTTAGAAAGGCAAGGGCGGGTCCATCAGGACGACATGGCCATCTCACCCAAAAATAGATTTTTCGCTTCGCTCAAAATCCGTTTTTTGGGCTCAAGCCATGTCGTCCTGATGGAAGTGTACCAGAGCATTACTGTATCTGTGGATTCTCAGAACGTGCCGTACTCCCCGGAGGTAATTCTTTTCCCGGTCGACTAGACCTAGAGACCTAAGATGTTACCGTTATACATCTTTTCAACTAACTATAAACTATGTTAGAGCTTCCTGCCCCCTACAGGGAAGAGTCCTACTAGACTCTGGAAAAGTCTCGAAGAGTACATATATCTATGTATGAATACCAGGCAAGCTAATATAGTGGTCTCGCCCTATATTAAGTAAAGCATAGTTTGTAAAGGACCACTGCGTCAATATGAAATATCGACCAGTTTTCCGCACAATACTTGTATTGGACAAAGGTTTTATATCCGCATAGGAGGAAAACCAATGCAACATAGCTTGCATAAAGGAACAATTCTATTAGAATTATCCCAGATAAGGTACATAGAATGAATGCTCAATTATACCAATAAATTGACACAGGTGAAGGAGACGCAAGGTTCTCAAGAACCAGATTATTGACAGGCAATAAATAGACAGGTTAACCACAATTATATATATATATATATAAGAAGAGGATAACCCAAAACTTTAAGCATAAGTATGATAGTAAACAGAGCTTGTTTGTCTGAAAGAAAAAACATTAGATGCCACTTTTAAGATACCGAGGTATCAAAGTCATAAAAGCCTGTATTACAAATCAATGACATTAGCGTTAGAAACGCTCGGCACACATGTCTGCACTTATGCTAGGTTCACCTTCGGAAATGGAACAGTCTGGATGGGCAACACAGTGCCCTCACTTAGTTTGTAGTACAGTATGTAACTACACACTCACCCTGGAATTAATCGTCCCAATTAAGACCACTGTTCCTCGCAGAGTTAAACAGTAGGGTTAACACCGCGACCCACTGCTACCACAGATCTCTTTTAGTTCCTCTACTTGCTTCGCATAGTGGCGAAAGAACACTCTGGAAGACTTCCAGCCAGTGTATGAACGGAGATGTTCAAAATCCATACAATTAAAGAAATTTAAGAATGAGGCAACTTTCCTCGGATCGTGACCTGCGGGTGTATTGTCAGGATCCGCTCTGCGAATAAAATATGTGATTTTCGCTCTGAGTTGATTCAGAGATAAATTTGAGCCTGATGTTTCTCCCCTGAATAGTTGACCACCCTTGAAGTCTGAAGTTCTATGAAGATAGACCTTTAGGCATTCTACTGGACATAGAGATGCATCTTCTTTCAGAGGGCAGATTCTCCAGGGACCCCACCTGTTGGTGGGTAACTCATTCTTGGCGAGAAACGTAGGATCCGGAAACAGGTTCAGTTCTTCCCCATCCAGGAACTGAACACGACCTGCCTCTCTCGAGAGGCTACAATCTCACTAACCCTGGCCCCGGACGCGAGTGCAAAATAGGAAAATAACTTTTTGTGTCAAATCCTTTAACGCACACTCTTCATTGCTCAACAGAGAAGCGAAATGAAGAACTTGTCTAAAGACCATGAAATGGGCTTTGGAGGTGCTGAAGGTCTGAGCCTAGCACAGGCTTTCGGGACTTTATTAAAGATCTCGTTACCTAGGTCGACCTGGAAGGCATATAGAATGGGTCTTGTCAAAGCAGACTTATACGCTGAAATCGTGTTCGCTGCCAACCCTTGACCATGGAGGTGGGGAAAAAAGATAAGCAGAAGTCTGTCAAGATCTCCTGCGGAATCTTCGCCTTGACAAAAGGCCACCCATTTTCTCCAAGATGACTCATATTGCCTTCTAGTAGATTTGCACTTATATTCCTCAAGGAAGTCTATACTGGCTTTCGAAATCCCGAAACGCTTTCACACCGCTAGGGAGAGAAAATCATGAACTGCAGGGTCCGGGTTTTCTGTAATGAAGCGCAGACAGTTGACTTCTGGACTCGCTGGGTCAGAACTGGATCTGGTAGTGGTACAAACTTCAGCTACAGTTCCAATGCCAGGAGGAACCACACGCTGTTCGGCCACTTGTGGGCCACTATTGCCGCTACCCTTTGAAGGATCTCAGTTTGTTGAGGACCCTCAACAGAAGGTTGTGAGGAGGGAACAGATAAATCTTGGACCATCTGTTCCAGTCGAGGGACATCGCGTCCACTGCTTCCGCTAAGGGGTCCTCGTACGGGGCACGTACAGGGGCAACTTCTTGTTGTCTTTCGTCGCAAAGAGGTCTATCTGCAGTTCTGGGACTGATTCAGAATGAAGGAGAATGATCCTGCGTCTAAGGACCATTCCGACTCTATCGGTGTGAATCTGGATAGAGCGTCCGCTGTCACATTGCGGACTCCTTGAAGGTGAACTGCCGACAGGTACCACTTCCTCTTTTCCGCCAATCGGAAGACGGCCAACATCACCTGGTTGAGAGGTGGTGACCTCGATCCTTGTCGATTCAAGTATCTCACAACTACCTCGCTGTCTATCACCACTTTATGTGGAACGAATGACGCGGGGAGACTTTCTTTAAGGTAAGGAGCATTGCCCTAGCTTCTAGAAAGTTTTATGAGAAAGGTCTTGAATAGCCTGGACCAAGTCCCCTGGACTTTTTTCCGATGAGAGTGACCTCCCCATCCCTCCTTCGAGGCGTCTGAGTGAATCGTCACCGACGGGGGAGGTGGCTGAAGAAGAACCTGACTTCTTTAGATGTCTGGCTTGGGACCAAGGCCTGAGAAGAGTACTTAGCCGAAGCGGCTGGTCTTCTCAGATCTCTTCACGCGTTTGATGCATAACTTCTCCAAACTCCGATTGCATCCTTTAGCTGTGCTCTTAGCACTGGGTCTGTCACCGAAGCAAACTGGAGAGAGCGCAGTACTCTCTCCTGCTCGTGTCTTGATATCCTTTCGGAATCTTGAAGTCTCTTGACAGAACCCGCTATCTCCTTCATTTTCTTCGCCGGGGTGGAGAAACGGTGTGACAAAAGGTCCCAGTGGATCTTAGCCACTGGAACTTTTGAGATGGAGAAAGTCGAGACTTTTTCTGTTGATCTTGAAGCCTAGGTACTCTAGGAACTGGATCACTTGACTGGAAGCTTGCAAGCATTCTGTCTCGGATGCTGCCCACACCAACCAGTCGTCCAGGTAGGCTACTACCTGAATTCCCTTTAGGCGAAATTGTTTGAGAGGTACGCTCGCAAGCTTCGTAAAAATCCTTGGGGCTATGTTTAGCCCGAATGGCATGGCTCCGAAGGCGTATAGTCTTCGTTGTAGCCTGAACCCTAGGTAGGGGGAGAGTCGATGGCTAATTGGAATGTGCCAGTAGGCGTCTGACAAGTCTATAGAGACAGAATATGCCCTCTTGGGCAGTAAGGTCCTTATGTGTTGTAGTGTTAGCATTTTGAATTTGCTATTCACTATGAACTTGTTAAGTGGCGACAAGTCCAGAATGACTCTGAGCTTTTCTGAGTCTTTCTTGGGAACACAAAACAGCCTCCCTTAGAAATTGATGGGCTTCACCCTTTTTCTCCAACAGTTCTTGAACGTACTCCTCCATAACGGGGGTGGAGTGTTGGAAAAACCGAAGGTACGGGGGTGGAGTGCTGTACCAGCTCCCGCCCAGTCCATTCTTGAGTAGGCTGTGGGCCCAGGGATCGAAGGTCCCCCGATCCCGAAATTTCAGAAGTCTCCCTCCTACCGGTATCACCTCACTTGGACTGCCGTCCTGAGGTCTTGCCTTCCTGACCACGACCACCCCTGAATCCCCTTCCCCTTGAGGGGCGTCTAGACGAGCCTCTGGCTGCTCCTCTAGGCTTTGCTCGAAAGGAAGTAGACTGCCCTTCGAACGCTGGGGTGAATGCCGTGGACTGTGTCGACACGGCCTGGGGTACCCACTGAAAGGTGGTCGGGGTTTGTGCCACGATCTGGGGCACTGGGGGCAATGGCAATTGCAGTTGCTGTTGCTGTCTAAGAGGCTTGGCTGGCCGAGACGGTAGCCTAGTCCTCATAGTCTTCCTCTTTGGTTGAGGACCCTCATCCGGGGAAGACTTTCTTTTGATAGCCAGGCCCCACTTCTGGAGAAGGTTTCTATTCTCCAAGGCGGCTTTATCAACAACTTCTTTGACCAAGTCGGTAGGGAAAAAGGTCTTTTCCCCAAATGTTGGAGGAGATTAGTTTCTTTAGCTCGGGCCTCACCGTAGCCGAGGTAAACACGAACTCCCTACAAGCTCTCCTTGCCTTGACGAACCCATAAAGGTCCTTCGTCACTGTGGCCAGATGAGGCTTGGCCACTACCATGAACATTTCATGGACCTTGGGGTCACTTGCCATCGTCTCGAGAGTAGTCTGAAGAGACATTGAGGCAGTCAGTCTTTCTTTTGTATCGAACTCACTTCGCAAAAGAAAGTCAGACAGCTTAGGGAGGTCCTTGCCGAACTGACGTCCGGCAATATCAGCCTCCAACTTTCCCACTGAGAACGTAAGATGGACGTCCTTCCAGTCTTTGTGGTCCATAGGCAGGGCCAGCGACAAGGGTTTACACTCCTCTAGGGAGGGGCAAGACTTGCCGGCCTCGATTGCTTTTAGTACAGCCAGAAACCCTTTCTGTAAAAGGGGGAAGGCTCTAGTAGGCGAGGACACAAAGGAAGGGAGCTTCCTATTCAATGCAGCTACCTTTGAGTTAGAGAAGCCCCTCTCTTTCATCGAGGATGAAAGTAGAGCTTGAGCCTTAGCATGGTCCATCACTATGACCTCCTTAGGCTCTGTCTCCTCCTTTGAAGCTGGTTCCTTCCTCAGCTGGACATAACAGTCCGGATATGATGCCTTGCTGGGCCAGAATTCCACCCTCCAGGGGAACTGAGCCCAGCTTATCCGAGATGACGATCTTTCCAGTCGTCATCGGCATGTGCTCAGCATACCTCCATGGGTTAGCATCTGAGCACAAGGGAAGGTCTTTCACATTGAGCTTTTTCTGGGGCCCATGTGATTCTGCAAGGCACTGCATTCGCAGTTCCATTGCAGCCGCCTTCTCCTGATTCTCCTTCTGCATTTGTTGGATCATTCCAACAATAGAAGAGAGGGCCTGTCCCAGCTCTACTGGGAGACCGGCCGATGTAGAGGGGCTTGAACTTCATCCTGGGCTTCTGCCAGGAGGTCTTCCTCCTGACACCCGTCCACATCAGACATCCTGTCATTTAGCTGGATGTCTTGCATCGCGACCGCGACTTCAGCATCCACCTGGATCTGAACTTAGGGGATCTCCTCTTGAGGCTGGGGAATCACTGCATCAGCTAATGCCTTAGGGAAAGGATACGCCCTCATCTTCTCACTTGGAAGATAAATGCCAGAAGTGTTCTTTTGGAAGCCCCTTACCCAGGTACGAAGCTTCTTCCTAGCTATTTAAATGTCTCATTAATCAGGTTAGTGCACACAGTACATACCTGAGGGTCCCAATACCGGAGATCATCTTGGAGACAGCGTATGCTGCGTGTCTCCTACAAAACTCATGTCCGCAGAGGTTCTTGCTGCTGACATTGCAGAAAGCACTTCCCCACTTCGGAGTGTCCTTCTGTAAAGAAAAGAAATTTCCATGAGTATCAAGTGAACTATGTATCACTGGATATGCATAGTATAGCATAACAATTCAGAAAGGAAAGACACACACTTGTGTTTCCCTCACAACCCATTGTTGCAGCCTTCCAGATAATAAAATAAAAAATGGTTTATCTCTTCTAGAGTAACCAATGCAAGGTTTCCAGAGGAAACAGGTGGAGCTCACACCTAAGCAATGATTTTAAAATCCTGGATAATAGACAGGGAAGAACTCAGCTTCCTATCTGAGGGCAACAGCAAAGGGATGTGCAAGAAAACACAATAGTGTTAGAAGATACAGTGCTGTACCAAAACCTTTACTATAGTTTTCTTCTTACTGTATATGCTATACAGAAGAATACTAGTACAGTATAGGGGGATGTGTGCCGGCCTGCCTTTGCCGGCCGGCACACACCACAACTAGCTTTAAAGTATACTACTTAACAGCTATAGGGCGGCAGCACTCTGGTTCAAATGCCTGTGCCGGTCGGCAGCAACTGCCGGCCGGTAACAGCCAGTGTTGGCCGGCAATGGCTGCCGGCCAGCAACTACACAAGGTAGTACCCAGCTGCCGGCCACACTCTTGGTGACCGGCAGACAAGGACTGACATAAGCCGGCCGGCAAAGGTACAAGACCGATGCCAGCCGGCAGCAAAAGAACCAGAGGACAGGTACAGCACTAGAAGAAAAATAGAATGGATGCCGGGATAAGAGTGTACACAACCTCCAAGCCCGGCAACCGAAAGAGTGCATATAAGGAAGGGGAGAAACTAATTCAGGCTTCCTTGACCAATGCCGTCCGGCTCTGCCGGCAGGCATGGATGAGGGACCAAGAGAGGTCCGGGCAGCACTTGAAAACATAAGACCCTTGCCGGCCAGCAGCTCTGCCGGCCGGCAATGGGCTGAGTCAATTCCACATCCCAACCTATACTAGGTCCAGAAGTAGAACGACGTACAGTACAGTAAGACCCCTGCCGGCCAGCTCTGCCGGCCGGCAAGGTACAGTACAGTAATGGCTAGGCCATTACGGAGATAGAGGGGGAAGGGACAAGAGGGTCTTGCCAACCTTGCTTTAGTGACAGATCACCCGCAGCCAAGAAACTTATCTTAGCCTAAGGGAGATCTAAGGGGAAAGGCCAGCAATACTTGCCAGCTTCCAGAGCACCAAAGCAAGGAAGGCGTTGCTACTCCCAAGGGAAGAACTTATCCTCCCCCGAAACAGCAACAGGACTAGTCTGGTAGATCACAAAAGAAGGAATCATAACTACAGAAACCTTCGGTAGTGACCTAAGGGAGCTAAGCTCCCTTTGTATGTGTTAGGTCAGCGAGGGGGACTCTGCCCCAAGCCAGACAACACAGACTCAGACTAAAAACTCTGTTGTTCTGTCCCTCTTGAACCATAACTACAGGAACAGGAAGGTACAGTAACACCCTAGTATAGTTTTATCGAAAATAAATTCGGAAAAAACCACTTAGGGATAAGCCCAAGGCTTAAACAGAGGGAAAGGGATTGCATACCTTCTCCGAAGAAAAGAAAGCAACCGGGGAGTATGATAAAGTATACTAAGGCTCCATAAGCAATTAGCCTAGGCACCAAGAGAATCGATTACCTAATTCACCGAAACTCACACGTATACAATCTTGGAAATATTCCACACAGTCTAAAATGTATAAAATATAGCCTAAAGCTTCAATAAAATTTTAATTACACTCGGAAAAACCAAAATCATGCATGAAGTACTAGGACCAAACGACTAGGCTACATGGCCTAGCGTAGGCCAGAATGGCGAATACTTCGCCAAATAATACTAATCACGAACGGAAATCATATGTAATGCTAAATAGCTAAAATTTATTAAAGCAAAACAACCAGGAATGTCGCTCTGACTAACTAATTATACCTAGCGAGCGACAGTGTCCAGGACACCTCTGGTAGGCTACGGCTCTTGTATCAAAGATTAATCCTATTAATCACTCAAAATTTTACCAAGAGCCTACATTTATACATAACAGACACTATACTCAACTTATCAGAGGCCGACGAAGACGAAGAAGCCATGAAAAGTCGAATAAATCCAAGATTTGCGAGAAAAACAGGAAAAAACACCGAGTTGTTAAGCTACGCAAAAAGGAATGCAGATGGCGCCAGGATTGGCGCCAGGCACGCATACGAATCGGGGGATAGGGAAGCCTTGGGAGCGGCTCCCCCTTTTTCTTTCCCGAATTCGTATCTCGTCAATCACCTCCTACGAGACGAAATCTCTGTCCAGGATGTAGATTGCCATGTGACGTGTCTAGAATACGTCCTCTGATATGTCGCGATATCCCTTTCACGAGGGATACTCGCTCCAGGAGTTAGAATTCTGGTACCTTAAGGTAAATTCTCTGGGAATATCGCCGTAGTTGTAATATACCCTGGGAAGCTACCCTATAGGAACTTCCATCAGGACGACATGGCTTGAGCCCAAAAATATATATATATATATATATATATATATATATATATATATATATATATATATATATATATATATATATATATATATATATATATATGTATGTATATATATAGATAGATTGATAGATAGGTAGATAGATAGATAGATAGATAGAGTCCTACCCATGTCTATATCATTTGTATATTTCAAAACGGATATAGCGAATA
>NC_090731.1:154579599-154582099 GCF_036898095.1 Palaemon carinicauda
CTCGACAAGACTGAAAACAGCTTTCCATATTGTGTATGGATATATATATTTTTTTTATATATGTTCAGTACAGAACGTCCATTATCACATTGATAGATATCTTCATCTCACAATGATGGATATTCTTATCTTTTGTCCGGTGGTTGGTGTACATCATCTCGGGACAATGGAGGAGAGAGACCAGATTTCTACGCCACAGCATTAGGCCGGTTCGTCAGAGAATTGTATGGCTTCAGGAAACCAATCTGTTATAGTTATTCCTCTGTGATTGTGATCAGTTATTGAGATGATGAGAAATGATTTATATTTCCTAGGGGGGAAGTCAATGTTCAGAGAGGATGGTGATGAATACCTCCACCAACGAAGTTTGATGGAGGTTATGTTTTACCCCCTGTTTGTGTGTGTGTGTGTGTGGAGGTTATGTTTTACCCCCTGTGTGTGTGTGTGTGTGTGTGTGTTTGTTTGTGAACAGCTTCCTGGCCACAATCTTAATCGTAGAGTAATGGAACTTGCAGAGATTATTATGCCTTTAAGTAAGTCTTTTTAATCCTTAAATGAATTACTAAAATTATGTTTATTTGTATCACAGTTATTACCTCCGCCAACAAAGTTGGAAGGATGTTATGTTTTACTCCCTGTTTGTGTTGTGTGTGTGTGTTTGTTTGTGAAGAGCTTCCTGGCCACAATTTTATTCGTAGAGCAATGAAACTTGCTGGGATTAACTGTTATGTAAGATGCTGGAAATATTGAATTTTGGAAGGTCAAGGTCAAAGGTCAAGCAAAATGTTCAATTCACGCAATCAGCCATAAGTTTGGACATGTATCACAGAGACTTCAAACTTGGTTCATAATTGAGTGTATGAAAATACACTCCAATTAATACAAGTTACGGTCAAAGGTAAAGGTGAAGGACGAGCAAAAGGTCGAGAAATGAGCTGCCGCGGCGGAGGTTTGCGCTCTACTGAGTGCCCCTCTATAGTAAATTTCTTTTAGCGAGGCATATTTGCACCGACTCGCGGCGGTGCCCTTTTAGCTCTGAAAAGTTTCCTGATCGCTGATTGGTTAGAATTATCTTGTCCAACCAATCAGCGATCCGGAAACTTTTCCGAGCTAAAAGGGCACCGCTGCGAGTCGATGCAATTATGCATCGCTAAAAGAAATTGACTATAGTTACTTGTGGGATAGGTGGCTGCGAATGTAGTATTTACCAGCACCTACATGCTCTCTTATTAGAACCTTTTTTTATAGTGGTTTATTACAATTGGAATAACTACAACTTCAAGCACTCAAGCAAATATTTATGGCATTTCTACCAGTTTATGCTTCCATCGTGACCATAAACTATGGCTTTAATCTCACAGCTTTTCTAACCAGAAGCCTTCATACTCACTAAGTATTAGACCTTTTTCTGCTGTTATTTATTACATTTGGCATAACTACAACTTCAAACATATTAGCAAATGTTTATATTTATAGCAGTTTATACTTCCATCTTGACCACAAGTTATGGCTTTTAATCTCAGTTTTTCTAACAATCAGCTGACGGCCAAGCTACGGGCTGCAGAACTGCAAGAGCCCATGCTTGGCCAGAAGGGCCAGGCAATCTACAACAACAACAACAACAGCTAATAACAGGGAAAATAGCAGAGTGAGGAAAGGAAAAATGGAAAAATAAAATATTTCAAGATCAGTAACAACATTAAGATAAATATTTCCTGTATAAACTATTAAAAACTTAACAAAACAAGAGGAAGAGAAATTAGATAGAATAGTGTGCCCGAGTGTACCCTCCAGCCACTGCTCAACCACCACTTTGTAAGACTCCTTATTTCTGTCATTATTCTGAGTCTTATAGACATTTCTGAGGAAGGATTCTGTGCGAAACGTCATGTCTCTCTTTTCCCCAAATTAAATATACTTAGCTTTTTCTATATTTGTTGTTATGCAGCATTCAATGGTTTCTCTTCTTGATTCGTTTGATTGCACATTCACTTTATGTAAACAAACTCAGCCCTTTAAGATATTGTTGCATAATATTGCATATATATATATATATATATATATATATATATATATATATATATATATATATATATATATATATGTGTGTGTGTGTGTGTGTGTGTATGTGTATATGTCTGTGCGTGTGTGATTTCTTTTCTTCATTTTTAGTATCATAAAGTTAACCTTGATACACTTATAATACCGGTTTTGGAAAGTGTTATTACTTTTTTGTCTAAGTTTTACAGGACTTTTTTTTTTTTTGAGAGGCCAATACATTTTTTGAGTCTGGATCTGCAGAATTTGAAGGACATGCTTCATAAAACGCCAAAAAAAAAGAACATAAGAGATTATTACATCTCTCGAGCCCGGAGGCCTTCCCGCGTTCATTAATAATCCGGGCGTTCTTAAAAGGATATTGACCGAGCAAGGCGTATTTTCTATGCAAATAAGACATATCTAAAAAAAAAGTGCAAAAACTTTCCATGGTTTTTTTCTC
>NC_090731.1:154587099-154593462 GCF_036898095.1 Palaemon carinicauda
ATTCGGCCGTCCCATTAATCTCCAAATTAAGGAGAAAAGTCTAACCATTTTGTTACTCCCTATTTTCCTCCCTATTTGATGCACCAGCGCTCGCTACTTTTTTTTTTATTTTACCTTTTTCTTTATTCTTGAACATTGATTGAAGGGATGATCATTTTACCATTTCATTTAGCCTCTGATATATATGAATTTTTGCTTACGCACATAATAAGACATTAGTGAATCTCCCAATTGCCTGGTGATATATATATATATATATATATATATATATATATATATATATATATATATATATATATATAGTATATATATATGTATATATATATAAATATATATATATAGATACATATATGTATATATATATATATATATATATATATATATATATATATGTATATATTCACGCTCAGCTCTATCCGTTACTTGGGTAGGGGGAAGAAGGAGTAGTCGTACCCTGGTAAGAGCGGGTTGGATGCATGCGTGTGAGTATCTATCTACACATTTAGCAGTCATTTTTGACGGATCGCTTACACTAGTGTAAAATTAAAACTTAAAATGTCGTTGAGGAAGACTATTAACGAAATGAGTGTGAAGAAAATCAACAAATAAGTATATTCTCATAATGCAGTGCAATATAGCCTGATGAATAATGGAAAAAAGGAAAGAATATAAGAAAGAATTAAAGAATATAACAAGAAAGAATAAAAGGATATAATAAGAAAGAATAAAAGAATATAAAAAGAAAGAATAAAAGAATATAATAAGAAAGAATAAAAGAATATAACAAGAAAGAATGAAAGGATATAATGAGTAAGAATAAAAGAATATAACAAGAAAGAATAAAAGAATATAACAATAAAGAATAAAAAAATATAACGAGAAAATAAAAAAATATAACAAGAAAGAATAAAAGGATATAATAAGAAAGAATAAAAGAACATAAAAAGAAAGAATAAAAGAATATAACAAGAAAGAATAAAAGGATATAATAAGAAAGAATAAAAGAAAATAAAAAGAAAGAATAAAAGAATATAACAAGAAAGAATAAAAGGATATAATAAGAAAGAATAAAAGAAAAGAACAGGATGATAATTCTGTAGGCAATTTTACAAGCGTTCTCATTCAAATTAGAGATTCATATGCAAGGGATATTAAAGGAGTCAAACCGCCCCCGTACATGCTTCTCTCTCTCTCTCTCTCTCTCTCTCTCTCTCAGCAGCTATCTGTGGGTAGTCGCTTCATTCATGAACATCTGATGTGCTTTATTGCCCCTCCTCTCTCTCTCTCTCTCTCTCTCTCTCTCTCTCTCGAAATATACAGTATACATCTTTCTCTTTATGAATATATACATTCTCTCTAGGAATATATACATCTCTCTCTCTCTCTCTCTCTCTCTCTCTCTCTCTCTCTCAATATATATATATATATATATATAGCTTTCTTTAAGAATACATACATTCTCTTTAGGAATATGTACATCTCTTTATAAATATAGGCATCTCTCTCTCTCTCTCTCTCTCTCTCTCTCTCTCTCTCAGGAATATATGCATATCTACTTTACAACAATAGTATTAGCGATCTATCACAATTGAAAATGTATGAAGTGACTATGTATTACTTATGCATTACATCATTCAAACATGTATGCTTGCATGTAAGTATCCATTCATGCTTTTATGTATAAGTATGTATGAATGCATTCATTGAAAACACGTATGCACCTTATAATTAAGCCACAACGAACCTTTAACTTTCAATAAGAACCTAAGTCTGACGAAGACTGAAACTCGAAGTGATTGTTGGCTTAGTTGGCCAAGCGGAGAGAGAGAGAGAGAGAGAGAGAGAGAGAGAGAGACCTTGCGTGAAGGTGAAAAAGACAATCGAAAATCAATGCTTCTCAGGAGGGAGGTCTATTTATATCGCCATACATTAAATATGCGATTATAACTACTGATCTACCTTTAGGCTTATGCGGTAGACTCGTTTCTGTGCCTGTGTAGTGGAGCTAAAAGGGTAGACTCGTTTCTATTTCTTTGTAGTAGAGTTAAAAGGCTAAGACTCATTTCTCAGCCTGTGTAGTAGAGTTAATTCGATAGACTAATTTCTATGCCTGTGTAGTAGAGCTAAAAGCGTCGACTCATTTCTATGCCTGTGTAGGTGTGGTAATTTTTTTTCTATATATTTTTGTATCTTATAAATTAACCTATAATTGTTGTTTACGTTCATATTTGCATAGCATTATTGAATTCATATTTTATTATTTTCTTTAAGGAGGTTGCTAAAACATGGTTGAACACATATTTACGATTATACTTATCTATCTCTTTCTATTGATCAATCGATCTAGCTATACATCGATGGAGCTCTTGTTTTGAAAAAAGTTTTGACAGTTGGAAATAAAAAAATTTAAAAAGAAGAATATAGTTGAGTCTAGGAAATTGAAAAGGATAAAGAGAAGAATCTGTGGGGATAACTCAACGAGGTGAAAGGGTTTATGTATCACCATGATCAATAAAGCTGTACTAGTCAGGGCCACCAATACTAGGTTGGTTTGCGGTGAGCGATTAGACAAATCTCCCATCATCACCAATCTGCAGTGGCCAGCTTGGTAATGAAAATGGCCATACCCCCATGCATGAATAAGGACATGTCTGAGGCCTTTGTCCTGCAGTGGACTAGAAACGGCTGCATTTGTTGTTGATGTAATAGCATAGAGTAGATGGAAGAGCCGTGGGCTACCCAATCGCCTTGTAACAGATGCAACTGTTGAATTAATTTAGATACGAGTTGGTGATGAAAGGAGGAAAATGCTTTGTTGATATAATTAAGATAAAGGGCTGCTGTAGCTTAATGGAAACGTCCCTGTTTAGAGATCTGCTGGACTGGAGTTCGAGACACGCTCAAGCTTGATAGTTGAAGTGCATGTAACCTAACCATCGTTGTGAGCTAAGGATGGGGGGTTGGAGGGAGCCTATAGGTCTACCTGGTGAGTCATCAGCAGCCATTGCCTGGCCCTCCCTGGGCCTAGCTTGGGTGGAGAGGTACTTGGGCGCTGATCGTTCTCTAGGCCATTATCCTGCAAGGGGCATTGACCTGTCCCTTGTCTATGCAATTCATGAACTACCTTTAAACCTTTCAAACCTTGAAATGGATGAACTGTGGATTAGTGATAGAAAAACAAAAAAGGAAGGAGTAGAAATAAAGTTTCTTGATAATCTGTGATGGAGTCTGGGGGACAGAAGGCAGTTTCTGTCATTAGAGAAGAGTAGGAAGAGGGAATACAACCAGGATGTGGTAGGATGAGGAAATTAGGAGTGAGGTGAAGAAAAAAGTAGATTAATCGAAGTGAAGTGGTATGACAAAAGAGAGAATTATATTCAGGTATACAAAATAAGGTGAGAGAAGGAAAGAAGAGTTAGCATTAAAGATAGAGGATATATATATATATATATATACATACATACACACACACACACACATATATATATATATATATATCATCAGCCGTTAATAGTCCACTGCAGAACAAAAGTTTCAGACATGTCCTTCCACTTGCGTCTGTTTATGCCCAGTTCACACACACTTACAAACACACAGACACACACACACACACACACATATATATATATATAATATATATATATATATATATATGTGTGTGTATGTATGCGTGTGTGAAATACTGAATATATACATATATGTATATTAATCTTTATATTAATTAAAGACTATATATATATATATATATATATATATGAATTACCACAATGTTAGCAAAGGGAGAAAGAAATCTACCCCGGACTCCCATAGCCGTAATTCTTCAAGTACAAAGGCGACCAAAGAGATATCGGCCCATAAGCCGTCATAACTAATCCATACCTTCTGTTCTTGATAAGAAATACAGTAAATTGAAGAGAGGAGGATTTCTTATATAGTGGTTGCCACGTTCCCCCAAAAATTGTCTGTGGTTTTTTGACTGCAGATTTTTTTTCTTGTTTTTTTTTTTCATTTTCATTTGTATGGGATGGTGTTATTTAGAGTTAATTGTATGACTCTCTCTCTCTCTCTCTCTCTCTCTCTCTCTCTCTCTCTCTCTCTCTCGAATTACAAAAAAAAAACATAATTTTGGTTAATATTGATTTCCTATTATTCCGTAGAATCAAAACAGAGTAACACCTATTTTCCAAAGTTATAATTCTTATTCCTATCTGATAAAAAGTAATTACGTATTTTTTTTCTAAAGAATTAAAAGTAAAATATTTTCCTTCTCGAAAAATAGATATTAAGAAAAACTTAGCCCAAATAACGGAAATTAATACGTTTCCAGTGGGGTCCCGAGACATAAGTAATTAATTATTCTTCAGGATTGAAGAAATATCTATATTAGCTACGAGGTATTATATAATCGTAATCTCAAACGTAATTTTAAAATCGAATCATGATAAATGTGTAATTATTATTATTGTTATTATTATTATTATTATTATTATTATTATTATTATTATTATTATTAATATTATTATTGTGGTAGGAGACCCTCTTTTAGGCAGGTTGAGTTAAAAGTAATGGCTGCATCGGCAGAGTTTATTTTCTTATCCAATTTTTCTATTTTCCGGATAATTCTCTTCTCTAGAGCGCTGCAATCAGCCAGCAGACTTGAAAAATTCATCAGTCAGGCGAATGACTAAATCGGGAAGACTTTTCAAGTATATTCTCACAAAATACAAGTAAAACTTTTGGTACAAAATAGTAAAAATTAAGTATTACTAGCTAAGCTACAAATTTAGTTTGAAAAGCAAGATGCTATAAGCCCAAGGGCTCCAACAAGGAAAAATAGCCGAATGAGGAAAGGAAATAAGGAAATAAAAAAAAGATATAAGAAGTAATGAAGAATAAAGTATATATATATAAAAAAAAAACATTAACAACATTACAACAGATAATTCATATATACACTATAGAAAAGACTTATGTTAGGGTGTTCAATATAAAAAAAATAGCTGCAACTTTGAACTTTTGAAGTTCTACTAATTCAACTACCCCATTAAGATCATTCCACAAATTGGTCACAGCTGGAACAAAACTTCTAGAAAACTGTACAGTATTGAGCCTCATGATGGAGAAGGCCTGACTATTAGAATTAACTGCCTGTCTAGTATTACGAACAGGATGGAACTGTCCAGGAAGATCTGAATGGAAAGGATGGTCAGAATTACCCATGAACAGAGTAGTGATTTAGGTAAAGTTAAGCAAATAGGGTATCAAAAGGAAAACAGTAGTAAAAAGATTAAAAATAATAAATAATTACTTATAAACAGAGTAGAGATATACAATAGGTTAAGTAAAACAAATAGAATATATATCAAAAGAAAAACAATATTTAAAAAAAAGTATTAAAAAGAATAAAAAGATATGGAAGTAAAGAAATTTTCTAAGTCAAGGAATGATGATCGTTTGGACTGGAGTCAGTTTTAGACCATTTGGTATTCTTAATAGGATTATAAATCTGTAACTCATATATTCCCCGGAGGCTGCTATACGGATCTGGAAAATCTCAGGCCAACCCGGATATTTGCAGATATATTTGGGTGTCTTAGAAACCTAGCACTCATAAGCTGCTGCTGTTTTTTTTTTTCTTTAATGTATTGGGATATTCGCATAGATACGCATAATTATGAATAACAGTTGAGATATGTACCTTAGAAACCTGTATTGGGATATTTGCATATATACATACGCGTTCGCTTTTGCACACAATAATATACAACGAGAAATGCAGCTGTTTCTAACCCATTGCAGGACAAAGGCCTGAGATATATGTCCTTATGATATTCGTGTAGACAAAAGGAAATGCAACTGCTGTTTCTAGTACACTGTGGGACAAAGGCCCTAAACATATGTCCTTACGCATGTATGGGGTTTGGCTAGTTTTCATCACCACGCTGGCCACTGCGGATGGGTGATGATGCCAAGACTTGTCTGAACGCTCACAGCAAGCTAACCTAGTATAAGCGGTCTTGACTAGTACAACTATGCTGATCATGGTGATACGCAAAACCTTTGACCACTTTACGGTATCCTCACTCAGAAAAGGTATTTAATATGTTTGTGTATGTGATCAGGTATCTAGCTGTATGAATCATTTTGGTTCATTTCTCGTTCATTTGGAAAACAGATTAGAATACAAAATAATGCATCAGAAGTGAATAACAGAAACATATAATTGTAATTGGTTGTGTAATGAATGTAATTTGTAATATGCGAAATGTAAATCAAATGAAGGATAACAGTCAAACAATCATGTAAGTTAAAATGGTTGTGGTAGCCTATTGGAAACGTTCCTGCCTGGTGATCTGCCGGATT